>NW_024425341.1:5029203-5106269 GCF_017311325.1 Ursus maritimus | reverse complement strand
TATATATATATAATATATATATAATATATATAATATATATATCCATTATATATATCCATTATATAATCAATATCTATATCTATATCTATCTATCTATATCTATATCTATCCTATATCATCTCACATCTTCTTTATCCATTCATCTGTTGATGGACTTTTGGGCTCTTTCTATATTTTGGCTATTGTGGACATTATTGCTATAAACTTTGGGGTGCATGTGCCCCTTTGAATCACAATTTTTGTATCCTTTATTATAAGGTAATTTTATTTTTATTTTTATTTTATTTTTATTTTTTTTAAAGATTTTATTTATTTATTTGACAGAGATAGAGACAGCCAGTGAGAGAGGGAACACAAGCAGGGGGAGTGGGAGAGGAAGAAGCAGGCTCATAGCGGAGGAGCCTGATGTGGGGCTCGATCCCATAACGCTGGGATCACGCCCTGAGCCAAAGGCAGACGCTTAACTGCTGTGCCACCCAGGCACCCCTCTTTTTATTTTTTTAAGTTTTTATTTGAATTCCCAGTTAGTTAACATACAGTGTAATGTTAGTTTCAGGTGTACAACATAGTGATTCAACGCTTCCATACAACACCTGGTGCTCATCACAAGTGCAATCCTTAATACCCATCCTATAATAGTCTATTTTAAGCAATAATAACCTATTTTCAGTCACATACTAAAGCTGTACATTTTTAATTCTCATTTAATTCCCCCTCATTTTGTACTATTAATATCACACTTTGCATCTTTTTATATTGTGCATTGTTTAACAAATCTTTGTAACAATATTTACTTTATATTGTCTTTTAACTTTTAAGTTTTGTACTAGAGATAAAAGTATTTTGCCACCATTAGAGTATTAGAGTATTCTGAATTTGAGTATATATTTACATTTACCAGTGAGTTTTGTACTTTAAATGTTTTCATGAGTTGTGTCCTTTCATTGAATTTGATGAACTCCATATAGTATTTCTTATAAGATGGGTCTAGAGGTAATGAACTCACTTAGCATTTATTTACCTGGGAAGGTCTTTAAGTCTCTTTAATTTCTGAAGGACAGTTTTGAGATGTATAGTTTTTTGTTGTTGTTGTTTTGTTTTGTTTTTTTACTGGAAACAATTTTTAATATGGCTAAAAGTCTGTTTAACAGTAAGAAAAGAACTTAGTTACATTACCAAAAAAAAGAAAAAGATAAAAAGGAAATTCTGTTGTCCTTTTTTTTTTTTGATGTAAAGTTCGATGATTCATTAGTTGCGTATAACACCCAGTGCACCATGAAATATGTGCCTTCGTTACTACCCATCACCAGCCTATCCCATTCCCCTACCCCCCTCCCCTCTGAAGCCCTCAGTTTGTTTCTCAGAGTCCATAGTCTCTCATGCTTCATTCCACCTTCTGATTATCCCCCCTTACTTTATCCCTTCCTTCTCCTACCGATCTTCCTAGTTCTTATGTTCCATAGATGAGAGAAACCATATGATAATTGTCTTTCTTTGCTTGACTTATTTCATTTAGCATTATCTCCTCCAGTGCCGTCCATGTTGCAGCAAATGTTGAGAAATCATTCTTTTTGATAGCTGAGTAATATTCCATTGTATATATGGACCACAACTTCTGAGATGTATAGTTTTCTTATCCAACAGGTTTTTTTTTTCTTTCAACATTTAATTTATCATCCCACTCTCTCCTAGTTTACAAAATTTTTGCACAGAAATCTGCTGATCACCTTATGTGGATTCCCTTATATGTGATGAGTAATTTTTATCTTCAATTTTTGCTCTCAAAGTTTTCCTTTGACTTTTAACATTTTGATTATAATTTGTCCTGGGCAATCTTAAGTTGTTTTTGCTTGAAGTCATTTTAGCTTTTTGTTCCTATCTGTCTATACTTCTGCCAAAATTTGGGAAATTTTTTTATCTGGTATTCTTTAAATAATCTTTCTATTCTTTTCTCTCTTGTTTTCTCCTTCAGGGACTCTCATAATATGAATTTAATTTGCTTATTGATGTCCCATAATTCATGTAGGCTTTCTTCACTCTTTTTTTCTTTTTGCTCATATAACTAGCTAATTTCAAATCAACAGTATTCCAGTTCACTTATTATTTCTTCTGCATGATTGATTCTGATGTTGAAGCCCTTTATTGAATTTCTCATTTCTGTTATTATTTTCTTCAACTTTAGGATTTCTCTTTGGTTCCTTTTGATGGTTTCTATTTCTTTATTACTTCATTTTGTTCTTACACATTTTCCTGATTTTGTTCAGTTGTCTATATGTGTTCTCTTGCATTTCATTGAGTTTCTTTAAGATGATTATTTTGAACTTTTATGAAGCAATTCATAGATCTCCATTTTTTGTGATTGGTTACTCTAGCTTTATTAGTTTGCTTTCATGGTATCAGAGTTGCCTGATTCTTTGTGATCCATGTTGCCTTTGGTTGGTATCTGTGCATTTAAAGAGCAAACACCTCTTGCAGTCTCTACAGAGTGGTTTCTGCAACTAAAGATCGGTCAGTTCCTAGGCTGATAGGATTATCTCCAGCATTGGCAGTTGCTGGGTTAGAGCCTGTTTACAAGGCTGTTTCTGAGTCTGTAGTGGGATATGCAGTTGTCGGGCTTGTTACCTGGGGCTTGGGTGGGCATGGATTCTCTTTGGTTCCTATATAGGATTGCCTCTAGTACCTTGTTTGGTAGGGTGACTGTGGGACAAGGATCTGCTTCAGGGCCCACAACTGGGTGTTCAGACAGCATCCTGTTACCTGTTGTGTGGATGGTTATGACTCCCACTAAGTTCCTAGGAGGTCTCTTGCCAGATCACTGGGGAGGTCCTTTTGTGGTCAGGGATGGCCCTGACCATGGCTTTGAATGGCTGGAACTGTGTTGATGTGCTGTTTCAGGGTCCATAACCAAGATTGAGATCTGAGGACCTGGCTCAGGAGGCACAGATGGGCATGTCTCCTGCCAGGTCCCTGACTCAGCTGGGCAGCTCTCTGATAATGGCTGGTGGGGTTGGATGCAAGTATAGGGCCATTTCAGGATCTTCTTAGGTACAGTCTGGAATGTCTTCTGCCGCATCCTTGTGTTGGGAGGACAGCTGGCAGGCTATAGCTGGCTTGTAGGGGCTGAAACTGACAATTAGGCACTTTCTGGATCTCCAGGGGTACAGATAGGAGTGTATCCTACTGATTTTTTCATCCAGCATGACTAATGGTGGACTGTATCTGTGAGGGGGCTGGAGCCAAGTGTAGGAATTTTTGAGGATCTCTGGGAGTATGGACAAGAGTGTCTCCTGACAGGTCTTTTTGTCGGCAAGGCTCTTCGTGGATGGAGGCTCGAAGAGGCCTAGCACATAATATGGGGCCCTTTTTGGATTCCCAGCCATAAGTGGGAGTGTTTCCTGCAATTTCCAGGGCTGGCAGGACTGCTTGGGGACGGGACTGGGAGGGAGGCTGGAGCTGAATATAGGGCCTGTTCTGAATCTTTGGTGAAGATGGGGGTGTTTCATGTCAAATCCCTCTACCAGCAGGATGGTTTTCAGGCTGCTGCTGGTTGGGGGCTGGAGCTCAGTCATGTGACCCTTTCAAACTAGTCAAACTAAGTTTGTTGTACTTACCTCCTGGTACTCCTGGACCACAGCTGTTTCATGGGCCATTTAAGGGTCTACACCTGGAACTAAGGTCTATGTGCCTCTTACTCATGCATGGGTGGGTGTGACTCCTCCTGGATTCCTTGGCATATGATGCTTATAGCAGGGTCATTGCCACGTGGGGCTGAGACGAGACTTGGGTATGGAGATATTTCTGGGTCTTTAGTTGGGTCAGAAAGTAGCTCCCTGGGTGAGGGCCTGCCTTTTCAATTTAGCTTTCCTCAATCTCAGAGTTCAGCTGTGTTTCAGTGTCTCCTAGTTGTTTCCCAGAGCTTTGCTGAAGGCACTTTTGTCTGTGGATTGCCGTCAAGTATTGTTGCTGAGGGGAAATATGAATAGGGGATTCTTATACTGCCATCTTGTGACATCGTTCTTTGGATGTGCTTTTAAAATTAAGTTGTAGGATACAGAAGCAATTTCAGGAAACTGTCATTCTCAAAAAATTGCAAAGGTTGACCTCTTTGAATTAAGACAATGTCATAAGAAGGGAATTGAACACAATAAAATTAATGGTGTATGAAATAAACAATGATTACAGATGAACTAAATTTGCAATTTAAGCATGAAATCAACACTAATCTTAGTGGACCCAAATTTCTGTCCCTCAAACTAGGCATAGAGTTACCTGGAAGGCAAATATTAAGAAGATAGAGCCAAATGTAAGGATTAGAGCAGAAGGAAAAACAGAGAGAGAGAAAAAAAGGATAGGACTGAAAACACAGTAAGTTTTCTTAATATCAAAGAAAATTGGTGTAATTCTGTTAAATGTGGCAGGTAGACACCACTCTACTTTACTCATATCCTTAAAACTAATGTACAGCAACAAAGTGTGGAGAAAACAACAACCAAAAGCTACAAATAAAATCTCAGTGAATTTGGATGAAATAAAAGGTTTACATTAGGAGCAGATACTCATTTACAGTTTATTTGCAGCTTGAATTGTTTATCTACTCACTAATTCAGAAAATATTTTACCCCATACCGAGAGGTATTACAGAGGATTAATCTTAAGCAAACAAATATTTAAAAGATAATTTCAGATAGTGATATGTGATTTAAAAATAAAATAGGGCTGGGGTGCCTGGGTGGCTCCATCTGTTGAGTTTGCCTTTGGCTCGGGTCATGATCTTAGGGTCCTGGGATCGAGCCCCGGCTTTTCAGTGAAGAGCCTGTTTCTGCTTCTCCCTCTCCCTCTACTGCTCTCCCTGCTGTTCTCTCTCTCTCTCAGTCAAATAAATAAATAAAATCTTAAAAAAAATTGGGCAAAAGAATAAAGACTGAGTGAGGGTGTATTTTAGTCAGGGTAAACAAGGAATAGCTCTTTAAGGGATGACATTTGATCTAATATCTCAGTGACAAGTAGAAGTATTGGTATAGAGGATTCAAACAAAAGAAAGTGATAAAAAGATTCTAAGAATGGGAAATGAATAAATGAAGAAAAATGGCTTGTTATGTTCTTATAATTTAATGACTGATAGAGAAAGAAATAGTGTATTGAAACTAGTTTATGTGACTTTTCAGAGTTGTTCAGCCATGTTTTTCTGCTCATTGCTACTGATTAAAAGATAGAAGTGCCTAATTAACATTTATTTCCAAAATATGGCTTCTTTGTTATAAAAGCCAATTCAAACCATAATCAGATAAGGTAATAATTATACATTTTTCTAGAACATGGTTGACAAATCAGACATTTTAGAAACTGGCTTCTGTTTTAAAGACAATAAAATAAAACTCTGGTAAATAACTTTGTAAAAATGAAGACTTCATATACAATATGATTAATTTACCACTTGATTTGCTATAGTACATGGTCTCCTGGACTGAGTCTGTAACTACCCGGATATGCTTGGCCATGTTTTTCTGCTCAATCCAAAAGACAGATTGTTTGGGGGTGCCTGGGTGACTTAGAGGGTTGAGTGTCTGCCTTCAGCTCAGGTCATGATCCCAGCGGCCTGGGATTGAGCCCCGCATCAGGTTTCCTGCTCAGTGGGGAGCCTGCTTCTTCCTTTACCTCTGACATTCCCTTGGCTTGTGCTCTCTGGCTCTCTGTCTGTCAAATAAACAAATAAAATCTTCAAAAAAACACAAAACACAAAAAAACAAAAGACATTGTTTGAAATGCAATGTTTCATATGCTCTTTCTGGAGACAGCAACTAAATATCTTCGGTAAAGCTTTGGCCAGCTTACCAATGCACCAACCATCTTGTATTTGTTTTGCTTTGATCTCCCTAGGCTCCCAAACCTTAATGACTCATTAGGATATAAGTTTTGCTTCAAGCTCTGGTTTTTGGAGAACCTGTACTATGACAGACAGGGTCAGAATGGTAGGAAAGAGTCAGATTCTATAAGGCAATGGTATATTATTAACTGTTGCTGCATAATATATTACCCTCCAAATTAAAATTCACATTTTCCCTCACAGTTTCTGTGGGTCAGAAATCTGAGTGTAGCTTTGCTGGGTCTTCTGGCTCATGGTTTCCCACAACCAGACTAAAAATCATCATTGGTATAGAATACTTCTACCACACTGTCAAACAACTTAACCAAATTGATATTAATGAGCACTCCACCCAGCAACAGCAGAATATACAGTATTTACAAGCATGCATTGAATATCTTTGAGGATGGACCATATACTAGGCTATAAAGCTAGTCTTAGTATATTGTAAAAGACTGAAATCATACAAAGCATATTTTCTGATATCAATAAAATAAAATAAAATAAATCAACAAATGAAGGAAATTTAATAAATCTACAAATATTAGAAATTAAATAACACATTTATCAATAACCAGTGTGTCAAAGAAGAAATCACAAAGAGTTTAGAAATATTTTGAACTGAGTGAAAATGAGAAAACAACATATCAAAACATGGTATAAAGGTAAAACAATGTTTAGAGGGAAATTTTTACTTATAGATGTCTATATTAGAAAATAAGAAATAAGTCAATAATCTAAGCTTGTACCTTAAAAGTCTGTAAACAGAAGAGCAAATTAAATTCAAGGCAAATATAAGGAAGGAAATAAAGTTTGAGAGGAAATCAGAGGAACCAAAATTGGTTCTTTGAAAAAAAATCAATAAAAATGGATAAGCCTTTACCTAGACTAAGAAAGAGAGGTTTCACAGAAATGAAAGGGGAGAATCAGTACTGAACTTACATGATTTAAAAGAATTATAAGGAACCCTACTACCCTACTACCATATCCAGCAAATTAAACAACATAGATAAAATAGGAAGACACAAATTATCAACACTGACTTAAGAAGAAATAGAAAATCTGAATGGATGGGTAAAGAAATTGAATTAATAACTTAAAATCTTTCCACAAAGAAAAGCTCAGGTCCAGATGGCTTTATTGGTGAATTCTATCAAAAATTTAAAAAAGAAAGAACACTAATATTCCACAATCTCTTTCCGAAAATATGAGAAAAAAAAAAAACCCTTTAAACTCATTCTATGAGGATAGGATCACCTGAATACCAAAGACATCACAAGAAAACTATAGACGAATATACTTTATGAATAGGGATGAAAAATCCTAAAAAAGTTACAAGCAGAATCCAGAAACATATGAAAAGGATTATCCTTCATGACCAAGAGGGATTTATAATATAACACACCATATTAATCAAATAAAGGAAAAGACATGGTAATCTCAAAAGATGCAGAAAAAGGACCCACTCATTACAAAATTGCTAACAAATTAGAAATAGGAAGGATCATAACCTGATGGAGAGCATCTATGAAAAATCTAGAGCTAGCATACTAATGATGGAAGTCTGAGTGCTTTCCCCCTAAAATCAGAAACAAAGCAAGAAGGTAGGCTCTCATCACTTCTATTAAACATTGTAGTAGAGATACTAGAGAGTACAATCCAGTAAGAAGAAGAAATAAAGGCATAAAATTTGGAAGGGGAGAAATTACAACAAACTCTATTTGCAGATGGCATGATCCTGTATGTAAATACTCCTAAAGAATCTACCAAAAATGCTTTTTAAATAAATGAGTTAATCAGTCACAGGATACAAAAATGAACTGTATTTCTATATAATAGAGTGAACAATCTGAAAATGAAATTAGGAAAACAATTTCATTCATAATATCATTGAAAAGTACTTAGGAACACATTTAATAAAAGAAGTGTAGAACATACACACTTAACAAAACATTGCTGAGAAAAATAAAAAATCTAAATAAATGGTAAAATGTTCGATGTGAATGGATTGGAAGACAGTATTGTTAAGACCACAATTCTCTTTGTCAGAGGTCCCCAAGAGTATCCCCAGGTTTGTTTGTTTGTTGTTTGTTTGTTTTTAAAGATTTTTTTAATTCATTTGAGAGAGAGGGAGAGAGCATGAGCAGGGGGGACAGGCAGAGGGAGAAGCAGACTCCGCACTGAACAGGGAGCCAGATGTGAGGCTCTATCCCAGGTCTGATCCCAGGACTCAATCATGACTTGAACTGAAGGCAGATTCTTAACCATCTGAGCCACCCAGGCACTCCTTATCCCCATGTTTAATGAATCAGTAGGAGGATTCATAGAATTTAGCATGTAGCATACTCATCACTATGCTTTATTACAGCAAAAAAAAAATACAAAGCAAAGTCAGCAAAGGATATCTTTCCATTTATGTGTGTCCTCATGAATTTTTCATCAGTGTTTATATTTTTTAGTTTCCAGGTCTTATACCTCCTTGATTAAATTTATTCCTAAGAATTTTATTCTTTTTGCTGATGTTGTAAATGGGATTTTTTTCTTAATTTCTTTTGTAGATAGTGCATTTGTAGTATGAAGAAATACAACTGATTTTTATATTTTTATTTTGTATCTTGCAACTTTACTAAATTCACTTATTTTATTTTTTTAATAATATTTTTTAATTATATTATGTTAGTCACCGTACAGTACATCCCTAGTTTTTGATGTAAAGTTCCATGATTCATTACTTGTGTATAACACCCAGTGCACCATGCAATACGTATTAAGAAGGTCACTTATTATTTTTAATAGTTTTTTTTTTTTGTAGAGTCTTTTGAGTTTCCTATATATAGGATCGTATCATCTGCAGAAACAACTTGACTTCTTTTCCAATTTGGATGCCTTTTTTTTTTTCCTTGCCTAATTGCTCTGGCTTGGACTTCCAGTACTAAGTTGAATAAGCGTTGTGAGAAAGGGCACCCTTGTCTTATTAGCTAAGGGCTTATCATATATGGCCCTTATTATGTTGAAGTTCATTCCTTCTATACCTAAGTTGTTGATAGTTTTTATCATGAAAATATGTTGAATTATGTCAAATGCTTTTTTCTGCATCTAATGAGATGATATTATTTATTTAAATTCACTTAGCCAAAATATAGCACATGGTATTATTTTTAATCCTTCACTTTGTTAATGTGACATATCACATTTATTGAATTGCATATGTCCAAACATCCTGAATCTTAGTGATAAGTCTTAATTGATCATGATGTGTGATCCTTTTAATGTGCTGCTGAAATTGGTTTGCTAGTATTTTTTTGAGAATTATTGTATTTATGTTCATCAGGCCTGTTCATCAGGTCAAAATTACATTAGCATATAATTTTCTTTTCTGGTAGTATCTTGGTCTGACTTTGGCATTAGGATAATTCTGGACTCATAAAATGAGTTTGGAAGTTTTCCTTCCTATTCAGTTTTTTGGAAGAGATTGAAAAGGATTAGCATTAAGTATTCCTTAAGTGTTTGGTAGAAATCGTCTGTGAAATCATCTGATCCTGGGATTTTCTATGGTGGGAGGTTTTTAACTGGTAACTGATTTGATCTCTTTACATTATTTGTTTGTTCAGATTTTTCTTTTTTTTTTTTTCCCATGATTCAATCTTGATAGGTCGTTTCTAGGAATTTATCCCTTCTAAGTTACATGATTTGAGATATATATATATATGTATATATATATATATAGTAGTTTCTTATGATCTTTACATATATATACATAGTAGTTATATATATATACATATATATATATAGTAGTTTCTATATAAATATATATAGTAGTTTCTATATATATATATATAGTAGTTATATATATATATACATATATATATAGTAGTTTCTATATATATATATATATATAGTAGTTTCTTATGATCTTTACATATATATACATAGTAGTTATATATATATATATACATATATATATATAGTAGTTTCTTATGATCTTTTCCATTTTTGTGGTGTCTGTTGTAATGTCACCTCTTTCATTTATAATTTCTATGAGTCTTCTCTGTTTTTTCTTAGTTTAGCAAAAGTTTTATCAATTTTATCTTTCAAAAACCAGCTCTCATTTTCACTGATGTTTTCTATTGTTTTTCTCATCTCTATTTTATTTATTTCTGTTTAAACTTTATTTCTTTTCCTCTGGTAACTTTGAGCTTAGTTTGTTCTTTTTCTAGTTTCTAGAGATGTTAAGAAGATCTTCCTTCTTTTTATTGTATGTGTTTGTCACTATAAGTATTCCTTTCAAAATTGCACTTAATGAATTCCTTAATTTTTGAATTGCTGTAGTTCAAGTTTTCATTTGTTTTGAGATATTTTTTTGATTCCCTTTGATTTCTACCTTAATAAATTGTTTGGGAGTGTGTTGTTTAATTCCCACATATTTGTGAATTTTAAAGTTTTTTCTACTGTTGATTTCTGGTTTAACATCATTGTGATTAGAAAAAATTCTTGATATAATTTCAGTCTTAAATTTGTTAAGGATTGGTTTTTGGCCTAACCCATGATCTACCTTGGAGAATGTTCCTTATGCACTTGAGGAGAATTTGTATTCTGCTGCTGTTGGATGGAACATTCTGCATGTGTTTTTTAGGTCCACTATAGTGTTGTTCAAACCTACTGTTCTGGTATAGATTTTTCTTTTTGGATGATCTAGCCAATACTGAAAGTAGAGTGATGAAGTCACAAACTCTCTTTAGGTCTCTCAATATTTGTGTATATAAAATAATGTTGCAATTGTTATATCCTCTTAATGTATTGACCTCTTTATCATTATGTAGTAACTTTCTGTGTCTCTTCTGACCATTTTTGACTTAAAGTGTATTTTGTATGACATACATGTAGCCCTCCCTGCTCTGTATGATTGCCATTTGCATGAGCTATTTTTTTCTATCTCTTCACTTTCAGTTTGTGTGTCCTAAAGACTTAAGCGGGTCTCTTGTAGGTAACATATAGTTTGATCTTGTTTTTCATTAATCTGCTTACTCTGTGTCTTTTGATTATGATTCATTTACTTTCAAAGTAATTAAGGGAGGATTTGCTATTGCCATATTATTAGTTGTTTTCTGTTTATTTTGTTGTTCTTTTATCCTATTTTTCCTCTTTTAGTGTCTTACTTTGTGATTTGATGATTTTTGTGTGGTGGTATGTTTTGATTAATTTTTCTTTATATTTTATGTATTCACTATGTGTGTGTGTCTGTATGTTATTACCACAAGGCTTACACAAGACATTTTATAGTTATAACAGTCTATTTTAAGGTGGTAACAACTAACTTTGATCTCATACAAAAAATCCCCCCCCCCCCATTTTATGCTACTGATGTTATATATACATCCTTTTATATTGTCCATCCATGGACAAATTATTATAGCTATAGTTATTTCTAATGCTTTTGTCTTTTAACTTTTATACTAGAGTTAAAAGTGATTTATGCACCAACTATTACAGTAGTGAGAGTATTCTGAATTTAACTATAACTTACTTCTACCAATGATTTTTATACTTTTATGTTTTCATATTGTTAATTAGAATTTTTTCATTTCTACTTGAAGAACTCTCTTGAGCATTTTTTTGTAAGACATGTATAGTGAAGATGAACTTGCTTAGATTTGTTTATCTGGGAAAGTCTTATCTCTTTTTCATTACTGAATAATATCTCTATTGGATGTAGTATCCTTTTCTTTCTTTAAAGATTTATTTCATTTATTTTAGAGAGAGAGCGAGTGTGCATGTATGCACACTTCGTGGGGGAGGGGCAACAGGCAAGGGGGAGAAAATCTCAAGCAGATTCCCCACTGAGCTTGAAGCCTGATACAGGGCTCCATTTCATGACCCTGAGCTCATGACCCGAGCTGAAATCAAGAGTTGGACGCTTAACCAAGTGCCACCCAGACATCCCTGGATATAGTACTGGTTAATAGTTATTTTTTTTCAGCACTTTGAAAATATTATCTCATTTTCTCCTGCCCTGCAAGGTTTCTGCTGAGTAATCTGCTTATAGTCCTATATGGTTTCCCTTGTTTGTGATGAGTTGCTTTTCTCTTACTACTTTCAAAATTCTGTCACTGACTTTTGATAATTTATTTGTAATGTGTCTTTTAAAGAATTCTTTTGGCTTTATGTACATTTTCCTCTCTAGATTTTGCAAATTGTCCTTATTTCTTTAACTAAACTTTCTGCCCATTTCTCTTTCACTGCTTTTTTCTGGAAGTCCCGCAGCACATATGTTGTTTCTTTTGATGTGTCCTGTAAGTACCATAAGCATTCTTTAATCTTTTTCTTTTTTGTTCTTCTAACTGGATAATTTTAAACAATTGCCTTTGAGTTCATTGTTTCTTCTGCTTGATCAACTGTGCCCTTGAAGGTTTTTAATGGAATTTTTCAGTTAGTCATTGTATTCTTCAGATCTAGAATTTCTGTTTGCTGCTGCTGCTTCTTCTTCTTCTTCTTCTTAATAATTTCTTTGTGAAACTTCTCATTTTGTTCATGTATTATTTTCCTGATTTTGTTTGTCTATCTGTGCTCTCTTGTCTGAGCTTAAGGTGATAATTTTAAAAATTTTTTGTCAGACATTTTGTACATTTCCATTTCTTTCATTTGTCTTCCACAAGAGCTCTGTTTCATTCCTTTGTTGGCATCATGTTTCCTTGATTCTTTATGTTTCTTGAAGACTTGCATTGCTGCCTTCACATTGGAAGAAGTAGCCAACTCTTCCAGTGTTTATTAACTGGCCTTGGGAGAGAAAGAAGCCAGTCACCAGTCAGCCCAGTTAGAGTTTTGGGGGTCTCTCCAACCTTTTTTATGGGTGTGCTTGTTCCACTCCTCTTCTGGGGTTGTTCCACACCTCCTGGGGGCAGTGGCGGAGATTAGAATTGTATACCTTCTCTCAATCCCAGAAAGCCATTCTGGCTATGGAGAGCCTCTCACAAATTTTCCCTGAGGCAGTGCCCTAAAGTGTTCAAGTTGTGCAATTCGGCAGAGTCAAGCCAGCTGTTGATATCCATGTTGTCTGCAGGATTGTGCCCATTTGTTGGAGGCTTATATGTACTATCTGCTGTGGAATTTGGGGTTTGGTTATAGGGTGTGAGTGTGGAATACTAGGGGTGTTGGCTGGCTAGTTATGGGTGTCCTCAGATGAGGCATCCTATTGGTTCATGGGTGAGGCCCTTGCTGAAGTCTGTAAGCCAGTTAATTGGATATGTGGCTGGTTGTTGTGATCCATGCACTGGTTGCTATGAACCCCATCTCCTTTTCCTAGTGTTAGGCTCCCCAGACTATTTAAGTATGCCAATTCCCTCAGTGTTCTGAGTGGGGTGAGATAAAAGTATTCTCTTGCAGTGTTTTGTAGGGCTGGGGAAACCAGGTTCTCATCACCTTTATTTTCTCTGTCAGAGCAATCACCAACAAAGATAGTCTCTCTTGGCATTGAGCTGAGCCACCTTGGGGAAGGAATGATGTGGGTAAAGTGAAACTGTTCTTCTTACCATCTACCAATGCATCTACTCTCAGATTTTTTACTTTACCTGAAGACTGGAACCTTTCAGCCAGATTATCTCCTTCATGGTAGTTGTTAAAATAGGCATTTCTATGTGAATATGCAGCCAGGAATCTCCTATTCTGACATTTGCTGATGTCTCTCTCCTTTTCCATTATTAGGCACAATGTAGTAATAATTATTCATATTAAGTGTAACTTTTTAAAAAATTAAACAACCTATCAAACACAAGCAGTTTAGCAGACTACCAAATTCCCCATCATTGCTGCACCAAAAGGGAGTAACATAAACCAGATTCATATATCAATAGAGATATGTGAACAACTGCTGTTGCAACTGGAGTAGTAGTTATGATTCTCATTAGTCCTTGGGCCTAATTATTGAAATGGTACCTAGCCCAAACTATGGGTTTTCTGATATATACAGTACTCTCTTTACTATGGTCAAGGCTGTTGTGGTGGTCAGAGGCAATAAATTAACCCACCTATTCCTCATTTAGTTGTGTAAGGGGACATAGTCCTGACAATGAATTGCACCCTACATGTACAGACTGACAGTTTGGGCAAGAATAAAAATGAATTACAAGTAAAATAAAAAAACACACAAAGATTCTAGGAGAAAACACTGAGAAAAAAAGGGAGTCATCCATTTTTAAGCTTTAGGGACATTTTGAAATTTGGGAACCAAGTAAAGAAACAGAACACCTCTTAATAGAGGAGCAAATAGGATGATAAAACTTGGTTCAAAGAGCATTTGAGGAACTGGGTATTTAAAAGTATTGAAAAATAAGTTGGGTGACATAGTCCAATCTGAAAAGGTTACAAACTCTATGATTCCAAATATATGACATTCTGGAAAAGGACTGTAAAAAGGTCAGTGGTTGCCAAGAGCTGAAGGGAGATCAATAAGCAGAGCATGAAGGATTTTTAGGGCAGTGAAAATACTCAGTATGATACCATAACAATAGATACATGCCATTATACATATGTTTAAGCCCATAAAATATATAACAATGAGAAAGACCTTTCATGTAAACTATGGCCTTTGACCGATTATGATGTGTCATGTAAGTTCATCAATTGTAACACATGTACCACTCAAGATGGAGATGTTGATAAGAGAGGAGGCTTTGTATGTGTGGGGCAAGGGTTATGCGGGAAATCTCTGTACTTACCCCTCATATTTTCTGTGACCCTTAAACTACTATAAAAAAATAGTCAAAACAATAGAAGAAATTAGAATGAATGTAATATTGCCATTTATACATATTTATAAAAGGAAGCATATTTTAAAGGAACAGATATTAATACAAAATAATTTTGATCATTGGTTTTGATTTGGATATTAACTACATAAGCTTGGGTGATTCAAGTATCATCTTTGTCTTCCCCACCCATCACTTGAAGAATTTGTGTCAGAGTGGCTATATATAGCAAATACTTGTTGACAACATAGAAAAATGTATACAGAAAACTTATTTTGGGGGTGGTGAATGTTATGGAAGCTGGGCCTCTAGGACCTTTGAAAGCTAAAACAAATTTGACTCAATTTGCATAGGATAGTAATGAGAGCCATGAGGAATTGGGGCTTAGGTTGAGGAAAGGGTTTGCCGTGATATTTGGAAATTTGTTGGCTAAGACAGGTATAAAGAAAGTGAATCCTGGAAAGAATTAGCTAGAGTAAGTGCTGAAGAGATCAGAGATGTATAATTGGGGAATTTTTTTTTATAGTTGTTTGCAATGTGATATGTGAAATAAGCCTTTTCCTGTGTGTCCTTAAATTACCTTAAAAAAATCTACAAACTTTTTCTAAATGTTTATGATGTGTATTTATTATTTTGTAAATGGTTGCTGATTTCTGCTTGAAGGGACAGCATATGGAGAAACCAGAGGCTGTCCATGTGAGCATAGCCATGATGGGTTGAAAGTAACTTTTTAAAGTAATTTTTATATTAATTGCTTAGGTTTAGTTTTTGTCTTTCTTTCTTTTTTTTTTATAAGTATGATAGTCTACTTATCTGAATTTCTCACTTCTCTTACAAGTATTACCCATTCTTTTATCCACAGTAAATTTAATTATTTAAATTTCTATGCAATGCTTAAGTAAATAAGACTTAATTTTCTCCTTGCTCTTAGCAACTTAGAAAAAAAATGAAAAATTAAAGCCTGAAGGGAAAGAAAACTTGAGTATCATTGATGCATAATCTTTTCTTATGTTCCTTTTCCCCTTCTAGCTAAAACCAATTGGTATGCAGTGTAGGAAACCTTCGGACGAATGCGATTTCCCTGAATATTGCAATGGGGTTTCCTCACACTGTGTGGCTGACACTTACGCACGTGATGGACAAAGTTGTAATTCGGGTGATGCCTTCTGTTTTGGAGGACGATGTCGGATACATACCAAACAATGTAGAGATTTGATTGGAGGAGGTAATGACCAAAACTTTCTTCTTAGTTCCTAAATTCTGATTATTCTAAGCTTCATAATTCAATTCTATAGGACAAAATATAAATATAATTTGTTAAGGAGTGAGGTCTTGCCCCTTAATGTTAAAGGAAATAAAATTTTCTTGATTCTGAAAAAAAAAACCCCACCTTAGTATATATGGAATTCTTGTTTGCAAAGGAAGAAACCTCAAGTGGAAATGCAGCTTCTCAGAGGATGATATAGAATTGGTGGTGGTGAGTTTAGTTTAGGCTTAAATGAAACAAGGGATTTTACTAGAACAAAGCAGGACTAATAACTAATTGTGTGGATTTCAAGTGTGGGTCTGTTTGAAGGGGCTTGCTCGTGAGTGTGTGCTTCAGTTTATGACCTATCTAGTTCAGTTTGATAGCTTCCTATAAATGTGTAGATCATTAGCTTCATTGAAATATACAATTTCCTGAACATCTACAGTTCATGTTCTTTGAGAGAGTAAAATGTTTTATTCTCAGTCCGCCCTTTAGGCCTTCCTTAGCCAGGTTATAGGTATTGTGTACCTACCTATGTATTATGTAAATCTATATGAATGACAGGCATTTAAGGAGGAGATGAGGTAGGAGTTTTGGTGATAATTATAATTTTGTTTTGCTTTTCTCTCAGAATCATAGTTGTGTTATCTGGCAAGACAATGGTGACATTAGTATTTAAAACATAGTTGAGATACAAACAAACAAATGGCCAGTAAAATTAGGAGAAACAGGAAATTACTTCAGATCCATGATTCAGTGTTTCCCTAAGTAAAATCAGGAAACTAAATTTCAGTGCTAGTTAGATAAACTTAGATCCATGTTGTGGGATATCAACTAGGTATCCCCCAAGTTATTTATCTTGTTTACTGTTTCTTTAGTATTAGCAGTGATTTTGAGTGATTTAAAACTCTCTGTGAGAGCTACAGGTGTTTAAGTATAATAGTCTTCTCCCGAAGTATTACAAATTACTTGGAGGTAAATATAATATCTAAAGCATCTTGATTTTGAAGAAATGTCTCTCCAATCCTAGTGACTACTTGTGTTAATGTACTTAGGACGTGATGAGTCTGGGCTTGACTATCAGTTAGCTTTTGTATTTATTTTTGAAAAACAATCACATTTTGTGAGCCTCCTGCAGAGTTTGGGGACAAAAAGAAATTGAAAATTTTGGAGTTGAAAATTTTTCCTCAACCATAACTGTATTTCTTTTTTTATAATAATTTTTTATTATGTTATGTTAGTCACCATACAGTATATCCTTAGTTTTTTATGTAATGTTCCATGATTCATTATTTGCATGTAACACCCAGTGCACCATGCAATATGTGCCCTTCTTAATACCCATCACCAGCCTATCCCATTCCCCCACTCCCTCCCCTCTGAAGCCCTCAGTTTGTTTCCCAGAATCCATAGTCTCTCATGGTTCATTCCCCCTTCTGTTTACACCTCCTTCATTCTTTCTTTCCTTCTCCTACCAATCTTCCTGCTATTTCTTATGTTCCCTAGATGAGAGAAACCATATGATAATTGTCTTTCTCTGCTTGACTTATTTCACTTAGCATCATCTCCTCCAGTCCCATCAATGTTGCTGCAAATGTTGGGTAATTATTCTTTCTGATGTGGTCCATATATACAAGGGAATATTACTCAGCTGTAACTGTATTTCAATCCAAATTAATGAAAATTCTTTGACTAGGTCATCTGTGATCTGCCATGGACACTGGTTAACCAGAACGGTCTTGAGTAGGGCTTAACAGAATTCGGAAGAAGGCATTAGCTTTCTGAGATAAGAACGATATATGATTTATAGGCAACAACCAATGAAATCTTATTCACGGACCTAACACAAATCATTATGTGCCACTAAATTATTAGTTTCTGGCCAAAATATGCTTATGGGGTAGAATGTGTGTCCTTTTCTGTTTCTTAGCATATTTTGTTTTTGTAGAAGTCTAGCTCCTATGGTATGTTCTTCAGTATTATTTCTGCAATTTCTTTACATGCAGAAACTTAATACTTACGTATAATATAAAATGATATTAAAGTTTTAGCATCATTTAGTTTGTGGTGATGTTTATCCTTTAAAAGGTAGGAGGTCTCATTAGTTGTAAAGTAACATACATTATTAGGGGTATTTGTCACCAGATTAAGTTGTGTACCACGTAAAGGAATATGGGTACAAACCCAACATTCACATCAGGGTTTTTCAATGTCAACATTATTGATATTTTAGGCCAGGTAATTCTTTGTTGTGAGAGATGGGAATGAGGGAAGTTGTCCTGTGCATTGTAGTACATTTAGCAGCATTTATGGCCTTTGGTTACTAGACACGATGCCTGCAGACATTTATGGTTTTTACAACTGGGGCAGGACTATTACTGGCTTCTGGAAGGTAAAAGTCAGGGATGCTACTAAACATTCTACAATACACAGCACTGTTTCTACGACAGAGTTACCTGGATCCAAACAAGGCGCCATCTTATTAATTGCTTTCTGGCTGTTTTGTAGTTTCATTGGGGAAAAATATTTATGAATCATGTATCTGATAAGAAATTAATATCCAGAATATATAGAAAACTCCTAAAACTCAATAACTAAAAACAACAGCCCAAAACAGCCCAATTCAAAAACGGGCAAATAACTTGAATAGACATTTCTCCAAATAAGATAAAGAAGCTCAACATAAATAATCATTAGGGAAATGTAAATCAAAACCACAGTTTCACACTCATTAGGATGACTACAAAAAACAAAACAAAACAAAACAAAAAAACAACAAAACAAACCCAAAACACACCAACACAAAACTCCAACAAGGATGGGTGAGTATGTAGAGAAATTGGAACCCTTGTGCACTGTTGGTGGGGATGTAAAATGATAAAATCTGCTGTGAAAAATAGATGATTGTTCCTCTAAAACTAGAAATAGAATTACTATATGACCCAGCATTCTTACTTCTGAGACTATAACCAAAAGAATTGAAAGCAGTGTCTGGAAGAGATATTTGTATACTCATGTTCATAGCAGCATTATTGAGAATAAAATTTGGAAGCAACCCAAGTGTTCATGAATAGATGTATGGAAAAAGAAAAATGTGGTATATACAAACAAACAATGAAATTTTATTCTGCCTTAAAAAAGATAGAATTTGCAATATTCTGCAACATGAATGAATCTTGAGGACAATTTACATAAGTGAAATAATCAGTCACAAAAACACAAATACTCTATGATTCTACTGATATGTGGTACCTAGCATAGTCAAAATCATAGATAGAGAAAATGTAATAGTATTTGCCAGGGACTTGGGAGGAGGAGGAATGGAGAGTTATTGTTTAATGAGTATAGAGTTTCAGTTTTGCAAGATGAAAAATTATGAATGGATGGTAGTGATGGCTATACAATGTGAATGTATTTAATACCATTAAACTGTACACTTAAAAATGTTTAAGATGGTAAACTTTATTTTGTGTGTATTTTAACACAATAAAATTTGTGTTAAGACAAAAAGAAAAACCAATTCATTTGATATGTAGACACTACCTGTCTTTAATTCTATTTAAAATAATTCAGGTAAAAAGATTTTTTTAAAAGGTTGTATTTATTTATTTGAGGGAGAGAAAGCATGAATGGGGAGGGGCAGAAGGACAGGGACAAGGGGGGCTGCATCCCAGAACCCTGAGATCATGACCTGAGCTGAAGTCAGACACTTAGCCTACTGAGCCACCCAGCTAAAAGTTTTTTTAAAGCTTCATTGGAGGATTTCCTTACTCTGAAGCCCATAAGCTCTTAAACATCGTGTTTCATGTGTTAACATCTAAATCTTAAATTTCTTGAAACTTGGGAACTATTTTTCTCCATCTCCTGTTCTTCCTTGAGTGTCTAAAGTAGACCTGATATATAATAAATATATGTGGATTTTTTATTAAAAGGGAGGCAAAATAAGGAGGGATGTCTTATGCTACCATAATGCTGGCATTACTATCTTTAGCATTTTGTGGAAGGGAGGTCTAGTGGTCATGAACTCATTTAGCTTTTGTTTGTCTGGAACAATTTTCTCTCCCTTTAATTTTTAAAGGGCAGTTTTGCCCCATATAGTATTCTTTGTTGGCAGCTTTTTCTTTCAGTGCTTTGAATATCATCCCACTGCCTTCTGGACTGTAAGGACTCTGCTGAAAAATTTCCTCATAGCCTTGTGGAGAATCTTATTAGAGGTTCTTTGGTCTTTCTCGATCTGGATATCCATTGCCTTCTTTCAACTTGGGAAGTTCCTTAACCATTATTTTTTTTTGAATATGCTTCCTGATCCTTTCCTTCTCTATTGTTTTTCTAGAACTTTTATAATACATATATTAGTCCCATTGTTGGTGCCCCATAAAGCCCTTAAGTCACTCTTTCTCATTCTTGTTTGTTGTTCTTAATAATTTCCAGTGACTTCTTTTTGAGTTCACTGATCATTTCTTTTG
Source organism: Ursus maritimus (assembly GCF_017311325.1). Classification (NCBI taxonomy): domain Eukaryota; kingdom Metazoa; phylum Chordata; class Mammalia; order Carnivora; family Ursidae; genus Ursus; species Ursus maritimus. The sequence continues at coordinate 5,085,950 of NW_024425341.1, read as the reverse complement.
CTTGATCTAGTCTGTTATTGAACCCCTCTAGTGCATTTTTCAGTTGTTAGTGTATTGTCAGCTTCATGACTTCTGTTTGGTACTTGGGGCTTTGGGTGAATGGATCAAGTCTTTGCCTCCCAAAGAGGAAGCTGAGAGTTGGGATTATTTATCCACTCACTTGGTGGTGAGCAGGGGGACTACCATGGATGATTACTAGCTCAAGCTGCCACCCCTGTAGTCCCTGGACATCCAGAGAGTTCAGACCCATCAGAGCTCCCAGAACTGGCAATATAGATTCCAGGTCTTTGGGCAGCCCCCTGAAAATTATGTGCATGTTGGACCTCCAAGCAAATCCTTTGCTGCTGGGTGAAGCAGGGGACTAGATGGTCTCTTCCTGCTTGTAAGACACTGCACTGTGGTAAGGTTGCTGATGAGAATGTGTCTTGAATCTCCCTACTGGCTTTGGTGAGTCTGGTTTTGCATTCTCCAGAGTAAACGAGACTTTCATTTCATTTAGCGTTCATCACAAAGAAAATTAACCCATGAATTGAAGCTGAATCAGTGAATTTGTGAATGGAAAGGAGAGTCCAGGGCTTCCTACACTGCCATGTTGCTGCTGTCTTTTTCCTTCTGAAATATCTTTTCCCTCCAACATTATTAGGATATAATTGACATATAATACTGTGTAAGTTTAAGGCATGCAACATGTTGGTTTCATACATTCATATATTGAAAAGTGATTATCACATAGCATTGGTTAACACCTCCATCCTGCCATATAATTACCCTTTCTTTTTTGTGGTGAGAATTTTGAAGATTTACTTTCTCAGCAACTTTCAAGTATATAATGCAGTATGTATTAGCTATAACCAACATGTTGCACATTAGATCTCCAGAATGTATTAATATTATAACTGGAAGTTTGTACCCTTGACTAATATTTCCCTATTTCCACTACACAAAGCCCCAAATTGCTCCCTGTTTCTGTTTGTCTTTCTTAGATTCGACATATAAGTGATATCATATAGGATTTCTTTTTCTCATCTAATATGTTTCAGTTAGCATAATGCCTTTAAGGTATTATCTCAAATGGCAGGAATTTCTGCTTTTCCTGATTGAATAATATAGATATATCACATTTTCTTTTACATTCACTCCTTAATGGCCACTTAGGTTGTTTACATATTTTGGCTCTTGTGAATAAGGCTGCAATGCACATAGGAGTGGACATACCTTTATGAGATCATGATTTCAAATACTTTGGATAAATACCCAGAAGTGGAATTGCTGGATCATATGATAGTTCTATTTTTAAGATTTTGAGGAACTTCCATACTGTTTTCAATAGTGGCTGAACCAATTTACATTCCCAACAGTATACAAGAGTTCCTTTTTCTCTGAATCCTTGCCAACATTTGTTATTTTTATCTTTTCTATAATAGCAAACATAACAGCTGTGAGGTGATATCTAACTGTGATTCTGAGTGGCAGCTTCCTGATGATCAGTGATGTTGAGCACTTTTTCAAGTACCTGTTGGCCATTTGTATGTCTTCTTTGAAAAATGTCTATTCAGGTCTTTCCCCCATTTTCTTTCTTTTTTTAAAAATTTTTTATTATATTATGTTAGTCACCATACAGTACATCATTAGTTTTTGATGTAGTGTTCCACGATTCATTATTTGCCTATAACACCCAGTGCTCCATGCAATTTGTGCCCTCCTTAATACCCATCACCGGCCTATCACAATCCCGCACTCCCCTCCCCTCTGAAACCCTCAGTTTGTTTCCCAGAGTCCATAGTCTCATGGTTCATTCCCCCTTCTCTTTATCCCCCCTTCATTCTTCCCTTCCTTCTCCTACTAATCTCCCTGCTATTCCTTATGTTCCACAAATGAGTGAAACCATATGATAATTGTCTTTCTCTGCTTGACTTATTTCACTTAGCATCATCTCCTCCAGTCCCATCAATGTTGCTGCAAATGTTGGGTAATCATTCTTTCTGATGGCTGAGTAAGATTCCATTGTATATATGGACCACATTTTCTTTATCCATTCATCTGTCGAAGGGCATCTTGGCTCCTTCCACGATTTAGCTATTGTGGACAATGCAGGTATAAACATTGGGGTGCATATGGCCCTTCTCTTCATTATGTCTGTATCTTTGGGGTAAATACCCAGTAGTGCAATTGCTGGGTCATAGGGTAGCTCTATTTTTAACTTTTTGAGGGACCTCCACACTGTTTTCCAAAATGGCTGTACTAACTTGCATTCCCACGAACAGTGTAAGAGGGTTCCCCTTTCTCCACATCCTCTCCAACATTTCTTGTTTCTTGCCTTGTCCATTATTCCATTCTAAGTGGTGTAAGGTGGTATCTCAAGGTGGTTTTGATTTGAATTTCCCTGCTGGCTAATGATTTTGAATATTTTTTCATGTGTCTGTTAGCCATTTGTATGTCTTCATTGAAAAAGTGTCTGTTCATATCTTCTGCCCTTTTTTGATTTGATTATTTGTTTCTTGTGTATTGAGTTTGAGAAGTTCTTTATAGATCTTGGATACCAGCCTTTTATCTGTAGTGTCATTTGCAAATATCTACTCCCATTCTGTGGGTTGCCTCTTAGTTTTGATGACTGTTTCCTTTGCTGTGCAGAACTTTTTATCTTGATAAAGTCCCATGAGTTCATTTTTTTCTTTTGTTTCTCTTGCCTTTGGAGACGTGTCATGAAAGAAGTTGCCGTGGCCAATGTCAAGGAGGTTACAGCCTATGTTCTCCTCTATGATTTTGATGGATTCCTGTCTCACATAGAGGTCTTTCATCCATTTGGAGTTTATCTTTGTGTGAGAGAGTGGTCAAGTTTCATTCTTTTGCATATAGCTGTCCAATTTTCCCAGCACCATTTATTGAAGAGACTGTCTTTTTTCCACTGGATGTTTTTTCCTGCTTTGTCAAAGATTAGTGGACCATAGAGCCGAGGGTCCATTTCTGGAGTCTCTATTCTGTTTCATTGGTCTATGTGTCTGTTTTTGTGCCAGTACCATGCTGTCTTTGTGATCACATCTTGTAGTATAGCTTGAAATCAAGCAACGTGATACCCCCAGCTTCGTTTTTCTTTTTCAACATTTCCTTGGCGATTTGGGGTCTTCTCTGGTTCCACACAAATTTTAAGATTGTTTGTTCCAGCTCTTTGAAAAATGTCATTGGTATTTTCATTGGGATGGTGTGGAAAGTGTTGATTGCTATGGGTAGCATTGACATTTTAACTATGTTTATTCTTCCAATCCACGAGCATGGAATGTTTTTCCATCTTTTTGCGTCTTCTTCAATGTCTTTCAGCAGTGTTCTGTAGTTTCTAGAATATAGATCCTTTACCTCTCTGGTTAAGCTTATTCAGAGATATCTTATGATTTTTGGTGCTATTGTAAATGGAATGGATTCCCTAATTTCTCTTTCTTCAGTCTCATTGTTTGTGTATAGAAATGCAACTGATTTCTGAGCATTGATTTTGTATCCTGCCACATTACTGAATTGTTGTATGAGTTCTAGAATTTGGGGGTGGAGTCTTTTGGGTTTTCCATATAAAGTATCATCTCATCTGCGAAGAGAGACAGTTTGACTTCTTCTTTGCCAATTTGAATACGTTTTATTCTTTTTTGTTGTCTGATTGCTGTTGCTAGGACTTCTAGTACTATGTTAAACAATAATGGCGAGAGTGGGCATCCTTATCGTGTTCCTGATCTTAAGGGAAAGGCTTTCATCTTTTCCCATTGAGAATGATATTCGCTGTAGGCTTTTCATTGATGGCTTTTATGATATTGAGGAATGTACCCTCTATCCGTACACTCTGAAGGGTTTTAATCAGGAAAGGATGCTGTATTTTGTCAAATGCTTATATTTCTAATAATATAATGCCATTTGAATAATGTTGATTATTTTCTGTTTGGTACCTAACAAAGTCTACAAAGCTTAAAATGAGGAGCTCTCTTTTTAATCCTAAATCTACCTCAGCAACCTTTTTTTAGTTTAATACAGTTAATTTCATTAGTAGCATAACTAATAATTTAATTAATACATACATTTCACCTTATATCTCACATATCTTAAAAGGCAGAAAGTATGTCAAATACATATAAATATTCAATGCTCTATGAACAAACAAGGTGTAAGCCATGCCAGGTTATCTAATTCTAAACCTGGTACAATCCTTTTTTTATTGTTTTTTTTAAATTTTATTATTTTTATTTATTTATTTATTTATTTATTTATTTATTTAGTACAGTTAGCCACTGTCGTTAGTTTTGATGTAGTGTTCAATGATTCATTAGTTACATATAACACCAGTGCTCAACACAACATGTGCCCTCCTTAATACCCATCACCTGGCTACCCCATTCCTCTACCCCCTTCTCTTCTGAAACCCTAAGTTTATTTCCTGGGGTCCAGAGTCTCTCATGGTTTGTCTCCCTCTATGATTTCCACCCCTTCGTTTTCCTTCCCTTCCCCTATGGTCCTCTGTGCTATCCCTTATGTTTCATATATGAGTGAAACCATATGATAATTGTCTTTCTCTGCTTGACTGTTTCACTTAGCATAACCAGCCCTTTATCTGTAATACCATTTACAAATATCTTTTCCCATTCCATGGGTTACCTCTTAGTTTTGTGGACTCTTTCCTTTGCTGTACAGAAGCTTTTTATCTTGATGAAGTCCCAAAAATTCATTTTTGCTTTTGTTTCCCTTGCCTTTGGAGACATGTCTTAGAAAAAGTTGTTGTGGCGATGTTGAACAGGTTGCTGCCTATGTTAACTTCTAGGATTTTGATGGATTCCTGTCTCACCTTGAGGTCTTCCATCCATTTTGAGTTTGTTTTTTGTGTATCATGTAAGAGAATGGTCCAGTTTCATTCTTCTGCATGGGGCTGTCCAATTTTCCCAGCCCTATTTACTGAAGAGATTTTTTTCCACTGGATATTTTTTCCTGCTTTCTCAAAGATTGGTTGACCACAGAGTTGAGGGTCCATTTCTGGGGCCTCTATTCTGTTTCATTGATCTATGTGTCAGTTTATATGCAATACCATGCTGTCTTGGTGACCACAACTTTGTAATATAGCTTGAAGTCAGGCAACATGATGCCCCCAGTTCCCCCCCCCCCCCAACATTCCCCTGGTGATTCGAGGTCTTTTCTGGGTCTGCCAGTCCTGGAAGCTCTTTGTCTCTCCATCCATTTTGAATGACAGCTTTGCTGGATAAGTATTCTTGGCTGTCTGTTCTTTTCATTTAGTACCCTGAATATGTATTCCCAGCCCTTCCTGGCTTGCCAGGTCTCTGTGGACAGGTCTGATGTTATTCTGATGGTTCTACCTCCTTATGTAAGTAATCTCTTCCCCATAGCTGCTATCAGGATAGCTTCCTTGGCTCTAAGATTTGCAAGCTTTACTATTAAATGCTGAGATGTTGGTTTATTTTTATTGCCCTTGAGGGGGGTCCTCTCTGCCTCTTGGACTCAAATGTGTGTTTCCTTCCCCAGATTAGGGAAGTTCTCAGCTATGATTTGCTCAAATATACCTTCTAGTCCTCTCTCTCTTTCCACCCCCTCAGGGATCCCAATAATTCTGACATTGGAACATTTCATGGCATCACTGATCTCTCTAAGTCTGTTCTCATGGGCTTCTAGATGCCTATCCCTATCTCCCTCAGCTTGCCTCGTTTCTATCAGCTTATCTTCGAGATCACTAAATTGTGGCTGTTGGAGTATCCAGTTTAGACTGCATCTCATTCATAGCATTTTTTAGTTCGACCTGATTAGAACTCATTTTGCCCTTAGAGATTCTATATTGTCGCTAATGCTTTTCTCAAGCCTAGCTATTCACTTCATAATTGCTGCCCTGAAGTCTATCTCTGACATTTTGCTTATATCCATATCCATTAGATCTGTGGCAGAGGCCATTGTCTCTGGTTCTTTTCATTGTTGGGAGTTCCTCCTCCTAGTCATTCTGTTGAGAGATGGTTGAGGGAGCGTACAGAGTCCACGACCCAAATTAGATGCTCCCTAGGAAAATTTGAAGCGGTCAGAAGCCACCACTGAAAAAAAAAAAGCCAAAATGAAACACAAGAATAAAATTTATAAAATTTTTAAAATTCTTAAAAAAAGAAAAAAAAGGGGGGGTGAGGAGAAGGGGGATATAATTTCTCAGTGTCGACAAAGTAGGATGTTCCTGGGTATATTTCGTTCTCTTTGTTAGAGGACACTACTTTCCAAAATTACAGGGAAAGTAACACTTTGTATATATGGAAAGGTAATATTGAATAAGGAAAAAAGGACTACAGTGAAGCATCTATTTACAAAAAATTATAGGTGTGAAAAAGTACAAGTTAAAAAACCACTCTGAAATATAAGTTGATATATTAAACATCTAGTTGAAATGAGAAAAAGGTAAAAAAACAAAACAGAGAAGCATAAGCAAAAGAAAAAGAAAAAGAGAGTTGAATCTGAAACATAAACAAACCATGAGGCAACGACTGGAGCTCAATGTACTATTTTCCCGCTGCATTGGGATTTTACAGTTTTATGGGGACCCTAGGTTTGTCATCCTGTTGTTCTTCCACCTGGTGTTCTGGGGGAGGGGCCTATCTTGCTGTTTCTCAGGCAACCCTCAGAGGTGCTCTAACCCCCTGTGGGGGGGGGGTCAGTGGAAACTGTTTTTTTTGAGCTTTTGTTCTCTGGGCGCTTTCTGTGCCTCCTAGAGGTTCAGAGCAAAAATGACTGCACCCAAATCTCTGGACCAGAGCACAAAAATTGCAGTCTGCACTCTTCACTAAACCCTCCGTTTCTGTGTGCGCTGCCAAAAACCATAGCCTCTCATGGTGCGTGCCCACAGTTACTCACTCAGAGGCTGTCCCTGGGGCCCAAGAGTGTCCCTGCTGTTGGTGCTTCTAAAACTGAGAGCATCCTTGGGCTCGCACACATACCTGAGGCTCCTGGACCTATTTGGCTGCTACTCTAGAGACCTTTCCTGGCTGCTACCACTCTGCAAGTTTTTGTCTGGTCCCTGGCACGGGACACTTTTGTGCTCCGGTGTTACATCACTTTCCAGGAGCCAGTTTATGGAGGCTCCCTCCCTTTCTCTTTATCTTCTGATATCTCCCTGCAGCTTCATGACTCTGCCCTTCCTACCTTGCAATAGGCAACGCTTTTCTGCTTGTAGAGATCCAGATACACATTCTTACATCTCAGGCTGATTTCGTGGGTCTTCAGAATGGTTTGGTAGATATCCAACTAAATTCAGGGGACAGGTTGAAACAGGGTCTCCTACTCCTCTTCCATCTTGCCTCCCCAAAAGCTACCTCAGCAACTTTTTAATGCTAGGTAATTATAAACCTCCTTAGGTATCACATTATAATTTCCAAAGTGAGTTTATTATTTCTACAATGAGTATTGGAATTATGTACTGTATTTTACTGAAGGTTTTTTTTTTCTTTTAGCTTCTAGAGGTGGTCCATTTGCTTGTTATGATGAAGTAAATTCAAGAGGAGATAGATATGGAAACTGTGGCCGAAAGTTTTGTGCTTATCCGTATGTATTTAGAAATTTATAATTTTGATTGGGATTTAGGTTATATATTGCTAAGATCCTAGAATATATGGGAATTTACCACAAGTTTCTTTGTTTAATGATCTGAACTGAACAGTATACCCATTGCCTGCAAATGACATGTATTCAGTGCCTATAATGATACAATGATGATATTTGTAGTAAGAATTTTTTATTCTATTTTACGAATGAAAGACTTAAAGACTGGTGATAATTTGCTCAAATTTCCGAAGTTAATTTAAGACAGACCAGGGCTGTCAGATTGCAAATATCATTAGTTTTTCCCTTGGCACGTAGCCTCATGGAACAAAAATAGCCAATTGCACATAAATCAATGTGTTCAAAAAGTTTTCTGAAAGAATATTGTTGTGACCTGGAGTTAAATGAGTAAGACACTTTTTTTTTTAAACTAAAGTATATCACAATCTGTGTTATTTCAGTAAATAATAAGAGAATTTTTTTCTGCCTTGTGCTTCTAGTAATCTCCTATGTGGAAAACTAGTTTGTGCCTGGCCACACAAAGCATTAATATCACGTGCAAATTTATCTATCATTTACACGCATGTCCGAGAAGAAATGTGTGTATCTACATTTCGAGTCACAGATAAAATCCCTAAAAATCCATGGACAACAATTGATTTACCCGAAGAGAGAGATGATACATTTGTACAAGATGGCACTGTGTGTGGTCCTGATATGGTAATAAGAACTACAAATTTTCAAGTGTTTTAAAAATTATTTTTTTATAGTTATACTCATTTTGGCAATATACCAAGCAATTCTTTTTTAAACAGTCTTGTTGAAATATTGTTTACCATAATAGTCAGCCATGATATGTACAAGTCATTGCTTTTGATTAATGTTTGGAATTGTACAATCATCACCATATCCAGTTTTAGAACATACCATTACTCTATAAGCAACATATCCAATTTTCCCAGTTATTAACATCTAACAATAATATAGTACATTTGTTATAATCAAAGAAATAATAATGTTCATACATTATATTAAATAAATTCCATACTTCATTCAGATTTCTTTTACCTAATGTCTTTTCCAGGATTCCACCCAGAATACCACATTACATTTGTTAGTTACGTTTTCATTGGCTTCTCTTGACAGTGATGGTTTCTCATAATTTCTTTGTTTTTGATGGCCTTGACAGTTTCAAGAACTGGTCAGGTATTCTGTAGAATGTCCCGCAAATTAAAATTTGTCTAATGTTTCTCTTATGATTAGGCTGGGTTTACGTATTCTTGGGAGGAAAACCCCAGAGGTAAAGTATCTTTCATCATATCATTATCAAGTGTTGATGTTAACCTTGATTACCTGCCTGAGGTAATATATGTCAAATTTCTCACTGTTAAGTTACTCTTTATTTCCCTTTCCATATTGTACTTCCTTGAAAGAAGTTACTGTGCAAAGCCCATATTTAAGGAGTAGGAAGTTATGTTTCCCCTTCATGGGGGCTCAGTAGCTCCATAAATTATTTTGAATTCCTCTGCACCAAAGGTTTGTCTGTTCTCCATTTATTTATTCAGTCATTTATTTGTAACAGTATAAACTCATGGATATTTATGTTATGGTCTGGGTTATAATCCAATACTACTTTATTGATTTCATTGTTCAAGTTTTTCTAGCTTTGGCCATTGGGAGTTCTTTCAGTCAACTCATGTCTCTTTGACAAACTCTTAACATTGTGGGATTTTTTTTTTCTTTTTGAGTGCTACCTTACTTTCCAGAATCACAAGATGTTCTACATTCATATTGAATGTTTCCTGCCCCAGTTCCTAAAATAAGCCATTCGCCAAGACACTCTGGTTCATTTGAATGGGAAATGATATTTAGAAACCAAGATCTAGGTATTAATTTTGCTTTTTGCTATGAGACTGTCACTTCTGGAGCCATCAGCAGACAGAGGTAGGGAATGTATATCTATGTCTATATACTATTAGTGTATATGAAAACATACAGATACATATATATGAATCTATGCATATATATATATACGCATATGTATGTATATTTACAATCAAATTTTGTATCTATTTCTATATCTACATATCTACATTAAAAAGCATGAGGTCAAAATTACACTTTCAAGTTGAATCCGCAATATAGGGTTCATTCTAGCCTCTTACCTTTTCATATTTGTGACTATTTTCTTTGATAGTGATATACTTTGACACTTTTTTTGACAGTGATATATAAAAATTCCGTCCTTGGATGCCTTTGGAATACACATTAAACTATCTCAGAATTGCTAGCTCGTTCCACTGTGAAATTCTTTTTGCCCTTAGCCTAAAAACATATGTAAAAATATTTTATTCCAAAAATTATTTGGGTTAATTCATTTTTCCTTCTTAATGTGGTTAGATTGTTCATTTGAAAAACAGTAAGCTTTTTGGATTTCCCCCTGTCCTGTCCTGTTCATTTTATTTTATTTTAGGTTCTGATATGTGAAATATAAAAGGAATTTTAAGTTTCAAAACTATAGGGGCACCTGGGTGGCTCAGTCAGTTAAATGCCCAACTGTTGATTTTAGCTCAGGTTGTAATCTCAGGGTTGTGAGACTGAGCTTCGAGACTGGCTCTGTGTTCAGCTTGTGTCTTTCCCTCTGCTCCTACCCTCCCCCCCACTCCTACACACATGAGCTCTCTCTCTCTCAAATAAATACAGTCTTCAAAAAAAAATTAAAATATTCAAAACTGTATATGGTTATATTCAGGGAATTATCATTTTTTATCCTTCCACTCCATTCCCATCCCTGCAAACCTTCTATCCATTCTCATTACTCTCCCCTACTCCCAATAGAGAAACAATTAGTTTTTATTATTAGTTTCTATAATCTTAGTTTTTGTTTAGTTTTAGTTATCTTACCTTTTATTTTTTGCACAATGGAGCAGATATATACATTTTTTATATCTCCTTTGTTAAACAAAAAGTATTATACTATAAATGCTTTTGCACATTTTTCTGCTTAACACATTTTGTGGTAACTAATTTACATCAGTTCTAGAGTGCTTCCTTATTATTTTATCTGGCTGAATGTTATTTGATTTATTAAAATAAATGCAATTTTTCCATTATGAAATAATACACATAGATCAAAAATGACTTGAAAATACAGAAAAGGAAAAAATCATTCATAGTACCATCACCTAGAGATAAATTTTCTTTATATTGCAGAACATGTATTCCCAGTATTTTTAGTGTTTATAACATTTTTCAAATATTTTTAATATTACAAAATTAATAGAAATATAAATTAAACAGGTTATATATCTTTGAATAATTTTTGAAATAGAGATAAATATGAAGAAGGAAAACCATTACCCAGAACTCACCCAGAATTAGCCACAGTTTTTGGTAGTCTTTTTTTTTCTTTAATTAACTTTTAATTTTGAAATAATTATACTTCAATGGAAAATAGGTTAGAGAGGTCCTGTCTATCCAACAGCCATATTGTCTTAATATCTTTAACCTGTACAATATAAAAAGCAGGAAATTGCCTTCGGTAGAAATCTTATTTAGATTTCATTTCTTTTTACAAAAATGTGTATATGTGTGTGTGTTGTGTGTGTGTAATTCTGTGCAATTATATAAAATTTATATTCATGGAACCACCATCATAATCAAAATACAGAACTATTCCATGACCGAAGTGGAACTCTGTCATGGCTTCATTTTGTAGTCATACCTTTCTGCTGTATACCCAATGCTGTGTTTTAATCAGTTCTCTATCTCTATAATTCTGTCATTTGGAGAATGTTATAATAATAGAATTATGTAGTAACGTCTAGAGATAAGTTTTTGTCACCCAGCATAAAATCCTTGGGATCTATCTAGAAAGCCACACATGTCAGTAGTTCATATTTAGTGCTGAATAATATTACATTGTATGAATATACAACACTTTGTGTAACCATTCATTCTTTTTTTCAGTGTAATTATTTTTATATTTATATTTTTTTATTATGTTCAGTTAGCCAACTTATAGTACATCATTAGTTTTTGATTTAGTGTTCAACAATTCATTAGTTGCATATAACACCCAGGGCTCATCACAACACGTGGCCTCCTTAATATCCATCACCTGGCTACCCCATACCCCCACTCCTGTCTCTTCTGAAACCCTCAGTTTGTTTCCCAGGGTGCAGAGTTCCTCATGGTTTCTCTCCCTCTCTGATTTCCCCCCTTCAGTTTTCCCTCCCTTCCCCTATGGTCCTCTGTGCTATCCCTTATGTTCCACATATGAGTGAAATCATACGATAATTGTCTTTCTCTGCTTGACTTATTTCACTTAGCATTATCTCCTCCAGTTGCATCCATGTTAATACAAATGCTGGGTATTTATCCTTTCTGATGGCTGAGTAATATTCCATTGTATATATGTACCACTTCCTTCTCCATTCATCTGTGGAAGGGCATCTGGGCTCCTTCCACAGTTTGGCTATTGCGGACATTGCTGCTATGAACATTGGTATGCACGTGCCCCTTCTTTTCACTGCATCTGTATCTGTGGGGTAAATACCTACTAGTGTAATTGCTGGGTCGTGGGGTAGCTCTATTTTTAATGTCTTGAGGAAACTCCATACTGTTTTCTAGAATGGCCGCACCAGCTTGCATTCCCACAAATGGTGTATGAGGGTTGCCTATTCTCCACAACCTCACCAACATTTGTTGTTTCCTGCCTTGCTAATTTTTGCCATTCTAACTGGTGTAAGGTGGTACCTCATTGTGATTTTGATTTGTATTTTCCTGATGGCTAGTGATATTGAACATTTTTTCATGTTTCTGTTAGCCATTTGTATGTCCTCTTTGGATAAATGTCTGTTCATGTCTTCTGCCCATTTTTTGACTGGATTGTTTTTTGGGTGTTGAGTTTGAGAAGTTCTTTATAGATCTTGGATACCAGCCCTTTCCCATTCCATGGGTTACCTCTTAGTTTTGTGGACTCTTTCCTTTGCTGTGCAGAAGCTTTTTATCTTGATGAAGTCCCAAAAGTTCATTTTTGCTTTTGTTTCCCTTGCCTTTGGAGACATGTCTCGGAAGAAGTTGCTGTGGCGATGGTGAGCAGGTTGCTGCCTATGTTAACTTCTAGGATTTTGATGGATTCCTGTCTCACCTTGAGGTCTTGCATCCATTTTGAGTTTATCTTTGTGTATGGTATAAGAGAATGGTCCAGTTTCATTCTTCGGCATGGGGCTATCCAATGTTCCCAGCCCTATTTACTGAAGAGACTGTCTTTTTTTCCATTGGATATTTTTTTCCTGCTTTCTCAAAGATTGATTGACCGTAGAGTTGAGGGTCCATTGCTGGGGCCTCTATTCTGTTTCATTGATCTATGTGTCAGTTTATGTGCCAGTACCATGCTGTCTTGGTGACCACAGCTTTGTAATATACCTTAAATTCAGACATCGTGATGCCCCCAGCTTTAGTTTTCTGTTTCAACATTCCCCTGTCTTTTCTCATTCCATACAGATTTTAGGATTGTTAGTTCCAGCTCTGTGTAAAATGCCAATGGTATTTTGATAGGGATGGCACTGAAAGTGTAGATTGCTCTGGGCAGCATAGGCATTTTAACAATGTTTATTCTTCCAATCCATGAGCGTGGAATGTTTTTCCATCTCTTTGTGTCTTCCTCAATTTCTTTCATAAGTGTTCTATAGTTTCTAGAGTACAGATCCTTTACGTCTTTGGTTAGGTTTATTCCTAGGTATCTTACAGTTTTTGGTGCTATTGTAAATGGAATCAATTCCTTAATTTCTCTTTCTTCAGTTACATTGTTAGTGTATAGAAATGCAACTGATTTCTGTGCATTGATTTTCTATCCTGCCACATTACTGAATTGTTGTATGAGTGTTAGTAATTTGGGGGTGGAGTCTTTGGGTTTCCACATTTAATATCATGTCATCTGTGAAGAGAGAGAGTTTGACTTCTTTGCCAGTTTGGATGCCTTTTATTTCTTTTTGTTGTCTGATTGCTGAGGCTAGGACTTCTAGTACTATGTTGAACAATCATGGTGAGAGTGGGCATCCCTGTTGTGTTCCTGACCTTAAGGGAAAAGCTCTCAGCTTTTCCCTATTAAGAATGATATTCATTGTGGGCTTTTCATAGATGGCTTTTATGATATTGAGGTACTTTTCCTCTATGCCTACACTCTGAAGAGTTTTTTTTTTTTTTAAAGATTATTTATTTATTTATTTATTTGACAGAGATAGAGACAGCCAGTGAGAGAGGGGAACACAAGCAGGGGGAGTGGGAGAGGAAGAAGCAGGCTCATAGAGGAGGAGCCTGACGTGGGGCTCGAACCCGGAATGCCAGGATCACGCCCTGAGCCGAAGGCAGACGCTTTTAACCGCTGTGCCACCCAGGCGCCCCTCTGAAGAGTTTTAATCAGGAACGGATGCTGTATTTTGTCAAATGCTTTTTCTGCAGCCATTGAGAGGATCATACGGTTCTTGTCTTTTCTTTTTATCAATGTGCTCTATCCTGTTGATCGATTTGCCAAAGTTGAACCATCCTTGCATCCTAGGGATAAATCCCATCTGGTTGTGATGGATAATCCTTTTAATGTACTGTTAGATCCTATTGGCTAGGATCATGTTAAAAATTTTGGCATCCATATTCTTCAGGGATATTGGGCTGTAATTCTCCTTTTGGATGGGGTCTTTGCCTGGTTTTGGGATCAGGGTAATGCTGGCCTCATAGAATGAGTTTGGAAGTTTTCCTTCTGTTTCTATTTTTTGAAACAGGTTCAGGAGAATAGGTATTCTTTCTTCTTTAAATGTTTGGTAGAATTCTCCTGGGAAGCCATCTGGCCCTGGACTCTTGTTTTTTAGGAGGTTTTTGGTGACTGCTTCAGTTTCATTACTGGTTATTGGTATATTCTGATTGTCTATTTCTTCTTGTGTCAGTCTTGGTAGTTTATGTTTCCAGGAAGGCATCCATTTCTTCCAGGTTGTTTAATTTGTTGGCATATAGTTGCTCATAATAATTTCTAATCATTGTTTCTATTTCCTTGGTATTAATTGTGATCTCTTCCCTTTCATTCATGGTTTTATTGATTTAGGTCCTTTCCCTTTTCTTTTGGAAAAGTCTGGCCTGAGGTTTATCAATCTCATTAATTCTTTCAAAGAACCAGCATCTAGTTTTGCTGATCTGTTCTATTGTTTTTCTGGCTTCTGTTTCATTGATCTCTGCTCTAATCTTTATTATTTCTCTTCTCCTGCTTGGTTTAGGTTTTCTTTGCTGTTTTTTCTCCAGCTCCTTTAGGTGTAAGGTTAGCTTCTGCATTTGGGATTTTTCTCCTTTTCTGAGAGAGGCTTAGATGGCTATGTATTTTACCCTTAGGACCACCTTTGCAGTATCTCATAGGTTTTAGACCAATGTGTTTTCATTCTCATTAGCTTCCATGAATTGTTTAAGTTCTTCCTTAATTTCCTGGTTGACCCAATCATTCTTTAGGAGGATTCTCCTTAACTTCCAAGTGTTTGAATTCCTTCCAAATCTTTTCTTGTGATTGAGTTCCAGTTTCAAAGCACTGTGGTCTGAAAATATGCCTGGAATAATCCCAATCTTTTGGTATCAGTTGAGACCTGATTTGTGACCAGTATGTGGTCTATTTTGGAGAAAGTTCCATGTGCACCGGAGAAGAATGAGTATTCTGTTGTTTTAGGATGGAATGTCCTGTATGTACCTATGAAGTCCATCTGGTCCAATGTGTCATTCAAAGTTCTGGTTTCTTTGTTGATATTCTGCTTAGAAGATCTGTCCACTACTGAGACTGGAGTGTTGAGGTCTCCTACTATTAATGTATTATTAGCAATATGATTCTTTATTTTGGTTAACAGTTGTTTTATGTAGTTGGCTGCTCCCATGTTGGGGGCATAGATAGTTACAATTGTTAGATCTTTTGTTGGATAGACCCTTTAAGTATAATATAGTGTTCCTCTACATCTCTTACTACAGTGTTTGTTTTCAAATCTAATTTGTCTGATATGAGGATTGTTACCCTAGCTTTTTTTTTTGAGATCCATCAGTGTGGTAGATGGTTCTCCATCCCCTCAATTTCAATCTGGAGGGGTCTTTAGGTTCAAAATGAGTCTCTTGTACACAGCATATGGATGGGTCCTTCTTTTTTATCCAATCTGCAGCCCTGTGGCTTTTCATGGGAACATTTAGCCCATTTACATTAGGGTGACTATTGAAAGATATGAATTTAGGGCCATCATATTGCCTGTACAGCCCCTGTTTCTATAGATTTTTTGTTTCTTTCTGGTCTGTGTGACTCTTGTGGTCTCTCTTCATTTACAGAATTACCCTTAATATTTCTTGCAGGGCTGGCTCAGTGGTCACATATTCTTTCAGTTTCTGCCTGTCTTGAAAGCTCTTTGTCTCTCCATCCATTCTGAATGATAGCCTTGCTGGATAAAGTATTCTTGGCTGCATGTTATATTTATTTAGTACCCTGAATATATCTTGACAGGCTTTTCTGGCTTGCCAGGTTTTAGTGGACAGGTCTGATGTTATTTTGATGTTCCCCTCTCCATATGTAAGGAACCTCCTCTCTCTGGCTAGTCTCCAGATTATTTCCTTGGCTGTCAAATTTGCAAGCTTCACTATTGTATGTCAGGGTGTTGATCTATTTTTATTTATTTTGGGAGGGGTCCTCTCTGCCTCTTGGACTCAAGTGTTTGTTTCCTTCCCCAGACTAGTGAAGTTCGCAGTTATGATTTGCTTAAATATACCTTCTAGCCCCCTGTCTCTCTCCACTCCCTCAGGGATCCTAATATTCCTGACATTGAAATGTTTCATGGCATCATAAATCTCTGCAATCCTTTTCTCATGTGCTACTAGCAGCTTATGTCTGTTTTTCTCCACTTCCTTCTTTTCCATTAGCTTGTCTTCTAGATCACTAATTCTCTCTTCTGCCTCTTTTACCCTGGCTGTTAGAGTATCCAGTTTATACTGGCTCTCATTAGTAGCATTTTTTTTTTTTTTAGTTCAGCCTGGTTAGATATCATTTCTGTCCTTAGAGATTCTATATTGTCGTTAATGTTTTTCTGAAGCCTAGCTATTGACTTCATGATTGCTATCCTGAATTCTACCTCTGACATTTTGCTCATATCCATATCCATTAGATCTAAGGCAGAGGCCATTGTCTCTGGTTCTTTTCATTGTTGGGAGTTCCTCCTCCTAGTCATTCTGTTGAGGGATGGTTGAGAGAGTGTACAGAGTCCAAAATATCAACCATGATCCAAACAAGATGCACCCTAGGAAAATATGGAGTGGTCAGAAGCCACCACTGAAAAAACAAAGCCAAAATGAAACACAAGAATAAAATTTATAAAATTTTTAAAAATTTAAAAAGTGGGGGTCAGGGGAAGGGGCTTTTATCTCTGTGTGGACAAAGCAGATGTTTCAGTTGTTCCTGGGTATATTTTGGTTTATTAGAAGACACTCCTTCCCAAAATTACAAGGGAAGTAAAACTTGTATATTTAAAAAGGTAAAATTGAATAGTGAAAAAAGGACTACAGTGAAGTATATATTTATTAAAAAATATGGGTGTGAAGAAGCACTACAATAAGTCATATATCTATAAATATATAGGTGTGGAAAAGCATTAAAAATATAGGTGTGAAAAATACCAAAAAATAGAGGTGTGAAAGAATATAGGTGTGAAAAAGCACAAAAAATAGTTATGGAAAAATATAGGTGTGAAAAAGCAGAAATGAATACTGAAAAAGGGACTGCAAAAAGCACGTATGTATAAAACAATATGCGTGTGAAAAAGCCCAAAAATATAGGTGTAAAAAGATACTATGGAATATAAGTTGGTACACTAAGCCTCTAGTAGAAAGGAGAAAACGGTAAAAAGTAAAAACAGAGAAAAAGCAGAAGAGAAAGAGTAAAAAGAAAGAGAGTATCATCAGAAAAATGAAGGAGCCGTGAGGCAACGCCTGGAGCTCAATGCACAATTTTCCCTGGCGTTGGGATTTTACCATCTTATGGGATCCATAGGGTTGTTGTCCTCTTGGTCTTCCAGCCCCTCTTCTGGGGGAGGGGTCTGTCATGCAGTTTCTCAAGTAGCTCTGCTTAGGCAGAGTTCCCCTTTTCCCTGTTGGGGGGTTGGGCTCAGCGGGAACTGGACCTCTGTGCTCTTGTTCCCTGGTGGGCTGTCCGAGCCTCTTTGAAGGGTCAGAGCAAAAATGGCTGCACCCAAACCTCTGGCCCAGAGCCGAGAATTGCAACCTGCTCTCTTTCCCTAAATCCTCCAGGACAGTCTCTGTTTCTGTGTGCAATGTGGAAAACCAGAGCCTCCTGCGGTACACACCCTCAGTGACTCCTATTCTGCTCTCTTCACCTTATCCTCCAGGACCATCAGTCTCCGTTTCTGTGTGTGCCATTGAAAACCAGCGCCTCTCACAGTGCGCGCCCACAGTGACTCTCTCAGGTCGTTCTAGGGGCCCTGGAGAATCCCTGCCCTTTATGATTCTAAAATCGCAAGTGGCCCCAGGCTCCTGCATGCAGTGGCAGCTCCTGGATCCTGTCTGGGCGATGCTCTCGAGCCCTTTCACGGCTGCTCCTGCTCTGCAAGTTTTTGCCTGGTTGCAGGTGCAGGCTTCTGATTTTTTCAGGCTGCCCAAGAGAAGAGCAATTCTCAACCAGCAGTTCATGGCGATCTGAGCTGAGAGACCCTTCCTGGGCTCGCTGACCATTACCTGCTTCCTGGCTTCACTGCTCATGTACTTTGCTGGTCCAGGAAGCCCCTTTGGCTCTGAGGCCTCTAGTATCCTGAGACCACAGTGCTTCCCCTATAATTCTGCCTTTTTATTTCCAGAGCTCCTTTCAGACGAGATGTTTCTCCCTAGAGCAGATTTCTGAGGGTTCCGATTTTGCGCTCCGGTGTTATATCACTTTCCAGGAGCCTGCTTATGGAGGCTCCCTCCCCCTTCTGGTAATCTTCTGGTAACTTCAGGCTGATTGACGACTCCACCCTTCCTACCTCACAAAAAGCCGTGCTTTTCTGCTTGTAAAGATCTAGATATATATTCTTATATCTCAGGCTGATTTCGTGGGTGTTCAGAGTGGTTTTTGGTAGACATCCAGCTAAATTCAAGGGACCGGTTGAAACAGCCATCTCACCTTCCTCCCTAACCATTCATTCTTAACCATTAAGAGTATTTGGGGGGCACCTGGGTGGTTCACTTGGTTAAGTGCCCAACTCTTGATTTTGGTTCAGGTCATGATCTCAGGATTCTGGGATCAAGCCCTGCATCAGGCTCTGTGCTCAGCAGGGAGTCTGCTAGAGGATTCTCAATACCCCTTTCCTTCTGCCCCTACCCCCACTCTCACATGCACTCTCTTTCAAATAAATAAATCTTAAAAAAAAAAAGTATTTGGGTTGTTTCCAGTTTTCAATTGTTACAAACAAAGTTGCTATTGACATTTGTGGAGGTTTTTATGTGGACATAATTTTTCATTCCCCTGGAATGCAGTTGCTGAGCCATGTGGCCTATGTATATTTAATTTCTTAAGGGATTGCAAATCTGTTTTCCGGAGTGGCTGTACTTCTTTAACTCCATCAGCAATAATGAGATACCCAGTTTCTCTGCATCTTCACCAGCATTTGGTGTTATCAGTAATTTTTATTTTAGCCATTCTAATAGGTAGATAGTGATATCTCATTGTGGTTTTAATTTGCATTTCCTTAATGACTAATGATGTATATCTTTTTGTGCATTTATGTGCCATTTATATATTGTTGTCAGTAAAATTTCTCCTGAAGTCCTTTTCACATTTTCTAACTTAGATTTTTTTTTTTATTGTCAAGTTTTGAGATTTCTATACTGGATACTAATTTTTTTTGTCTGTTATGTGGCTTGTAAATATTTTCTTTTAATCTGTAGCTTAATTTTCATTCTCCTCATGGGCTTTCAGAGTAAACACTTTCAAGTCAACTTAAAGAGCTCTTTGTCTAGTCCTAGATACCCAAAAGTTTTCTGCCTTGTGTTTTCCTAAACATCTTTTATTTTGAGTAAATTTTTGAATGAGGTGTGAAATTTAGGTCATGATTTTTTTTTGTCTATGGATATTGTATTAGGGTTCTCCAGAGAAACAGAATCAATAGTGTGTGTGTGTGTGTGTGTGTGTGTGTGTATTTACAGAGACAGAACGAGTAGTTTATTTCAAGGAATTCATTTAACAGTGGGAGTTGGCAAGTTCAAAATCTGTAGGACAATCAGGCAGTCTGCAAATTCAGGGAGGAGTTGATGTTTTAGTCTTGATTCTGAATTCTGCAGAGCAGCAGAATGGAAATTAATGTTGGTTTCTATGTTGCAGTCCATAAAAGAACACTTTCTTTTTTGGGAAAATCTCAGTCTTTGCTCTTAAGGCCTTCAACTGATTGGATGGGTCCCACCCACATTATGGAGGGTAATTTGCTTTATTCAAAATCTTTACCTATTTAAATGTTAATTACATCTAAAAAATATCTTCACATCACAATCTAGACTAGTGTTTGACCAAACAACTGTGCATCATAGCCTAGCCAACTTGACACTTAAAATTAGCCACTACAGATCCCATTCACTCAATGTTCCTTCCTAAGCGGAGGAGGAGGAGTTAAGATGGCGGAGGAGTAGGAGACACCTTTTTCAGCTGGTCCCCCGAGTCGAGCTGGTTAGGTACCAGACCAGCCTAAACAACCACGGAACCAGCCTGAGACGCAGGAAGATGCATCTGGATCTCTACAGATGAACATCTCCAGCGCTAAGTATTGAGGTACGAAGCGGGGAGCCATGAAACTGTGCACAGATATCGGAAGATAAACGGAAGGGGGAGGGAGCCGCCGCGTTCGGGCGCCAGGAAGCGGTAGCCACTTGCACGGGGGAGCTGGCGGGCTCTCTGTCGGCACCCACAAAACAGCAGACTGAGACCGTGAGCCGGGTGCGCGCACCACTAGGCATCTCGTGGAACACCGGAATCCAGTGCGCACACTGGATCCAGACTGAGACCGGGAGCTTCCGGAGCGCGCGCGGGGCGGCTGGCGGCTGGCGGCGTTAGAAACACAAAGGACAGAGACGCGCCGGCCCTGGAAGTGAGGGCTGGGAAGCCGGGTGTGGGGCACACATCCCGGGACGCTACAGGGTTGAGCAGCACCAACAGTAACAGAGTTAAAGTGGCCAGAACATTAGTAGAGAACAGCCGCAATCCTTCTGTTCCGTGACAGAGGCTGAAATTTGGCCGCTGCTGCTCTGACTCTCAGAAGAAGCACAGCAAACCGCCAGGGAAAGCCGCCAGAGAACAAAAGCCTGGAAATACCGGCTCAGAGAGTGCCCATCCCCATCCCCCCTCGCAGGGGACACAGAGACTCTACCCAAACAGGGTTGCCTGAGTATCGGCGCGGCAGGCCCCTCCCCCAGAACACAGAAGGGAGGCTGAAAAATCAAGAAGCCCACAACCCGGGTGCCTGGGTGGCGCAGTCATTGAGTGCCTGTCTTCGGCTTAGGGCGTGATCCCAGCGTTCCAGAAAGGAGTCCCTCATTGGGCTCCTCCGCTGGGAGCCTGCTTCTTCCTCTCCCACTCCCCTGCTTCTGTTCCCTCTCTCGCTGGTTGGCTGCCACATAAATAAATAAATAAAATCTTTAAAGAAGAAGCCCACATCCCTAAGATCCCTATAAAACAAGGGGCACGGCCTGGGACCCAGTCAATAATTTGGGCTCTGGACAACCCCACAACCTCTCCTCATCAGAATGACAAGAAGGAGAAGCCCTCCCCCAGCAAAAAAAAAAAGACAGTGAGTCTGTGGCCTCTGCCACAGAAATAATGGATATAGATGTAACCAAAGTATCAGAAATGGAATTCAGAGTAATGATGGTCAAAATGATGAGCAGAATTGAAAAAACTATTAACGAAAAGGTTACTGAGAATATAGAATTCCTAAGGACAGAAATGAGAGTGAATCTGACAGAAATTAAAAATTCTATGAGCCAAATGCAGGCAAAACTAGAGGCTCTGACGGCCAGGGTCGCAGAAGCAGAGGAACGGGTTAGTGAATTGGAGGATGGGTTAATAGAGGAAAAAATGAAAATAGAAGATGGTCTTAAAAAAATCCACGCCCACGAATGTAGGTTACGGGAGATTACTGACTCAATGAAACGATCCAATGTTAGAATCATTGGCATCCCCGAGGGGGTGGAGAAAAACAGAGGTCTAGAAGAGATATTTGAACAAATTGTAGCTGAAAACTTCCCTAATCTAGCAAGGGAAACAAACATTCGTGTCCAAGAGGCAGAGAGGACCCCTCCCAAGCTCAACCACGACAAACCTACGCCACGTCACGTCATAGTGCAATTCGCAAATATTAGATGCAAGGATACAGTATTGAAAGCGGCCAGGGCAAAGAAATTTCTCACGTACCAAGGCAAAAGCATCAGAATTACGTCAGACCTGTCTACACAGACCTGGAATGAGAGAAAGGGTTGGGGGAGCATATTTAAAGCTCTTTCAGAGAAAAACATGCAGCCAAGGATCCTTTATCCAGCAAGGCTGTCATTCAGAATTGATGGAGAAATAAAGACATTTCAGAATCGCCAGTCACTAACCAATTTTGTAACCACGAAACCAGCCCTACAGGAGATATTACGGGGGGTTCTATAAAAGTAAAAAGGCCCCAAGAGTGATACAGAACAGAAAGTCACAGCCAATACAAACAAAGACTTTACTGGCAACATGGCAACATTAAAATCATATCTCTCAGTAATCAGTCTTAATGTAAATGGTTTGAACCATCCCATAAAACGCCACAGGGTTGCAGATTGGATAAAAAGAAATGACCCATCCATTTGCTGTCTACAAGAGACTCATTTCGAACCCAAAGATGCATTCAGACTGAGAGTAAGGGGATGGAGTACCATCTTTCACGCAAATGGACCTCAAAAGAAAGCTGGGGTAGCAATTCTCATATCAGATAAATTGGATTTTAAACTACAGACTATAGTTAGAGATGCAGAAGGGCACTATATTATTCTTAAGGGAAGTATTCAACAAGTGGATATGACAATTATAAATATATATGCCCCCAACAGGGGAGCAGCAAGATACACAAGCCAACTCTTAACCAGAATAAAGAGACATATAAATAAAAATACATTAATAGTAGGGGACCTCAACACTCCACTCTCAGAAATAGACAGAACACCCTGGCAAAAACTAAGCAAAGAATCAAAGGCTTTGAATGCCATACTCGACGAGTTGGACCTCATAGATATATATAGAACACTACACCCCAGAACCAAAGAATACTCATTCTATTCTAATGCCCATGGAACATTCTCAAGAATAGACCATGTTCTGGGACACAAAACAGGTCTCAACCGATACCAAAAGATTGAAATTATCCCCTGCATATTCTCAGACCACAACGCTCTGAAATTGGAACTCAACCACAAGGAAAAATTTGGAAGAAACTCAAACACTTGGAGACTAAGAACCATCCTGCTCAGGAATGACTCGATAAACCAGGAAATCAAAAATCAAATTAAACAATTTATGGAGACCAATGAGAATGAAAATACAACAGTCCAAAACCTATGGGATACTGCAAAGGCAGTCCTAAGGGGGAAATACATAGCCATCCAAGCCTCACTCAAAAGAATAGAAAAATCTAAAATGCAGTTTTTATATTCTCACCTCAAGAAGCTGGAACAGCAACAGAGGGACAGGCCTAATCCACGCACGAGGAAGCAGTTGACCAAAATTAGAGCTGAAATCAATCAAGCAGAAACCAGAAGTACAGTAGAGCAGATCAACAGGACTAGAAGCTGGTTCTTTGAGAGAATCAATAAAATTGACAGACCACTGGCAAGACTTATCCAAAAGAAAAGAGAAAGGACCCAGATTATTAAAATTATGAATGAAAAAGGAGAGGTCACGACGAACACCATTGAAATTGGAAGGATTATTAGAAATTTTTATCAACAGCTATATGCCAATAAACTAAGCAATCTGGAAGAGATGGAATCCTTCCTGGAAACCTATAAACTACCAAGATTGAAACCGGAAGAAATTGATTCCTTAAACAGGCCAATTAATTATGAAGAAATTGAGTCAGTGATAAACAACCTTCCAAATAACAAAACTCCAGGCCCGGACGGTTTTCCTGGGGAATTCTACCAAACATTCAAAGAAGAAATAATACCTATTCTCCTAAAGCTATTTCAAAAAATAGAAACAGAAGGAAAGCTACCAAACTCATTCTATGAGGCCAATATTACCTTGATCCCCAAACCAGGCAAAGACCCCCTCAAAAAGGAGAATTACAGACCGATTTCCCTAATGAATATGGACGCCAAAATCCTCAACAAGATACTTGCTAATAGAATCCAACAGTTCATTAAAAGGATTATCCACCACGATCAAGTGGGATTCATACCTGGGATGCAAGCGTGGTTCAATATTCGCAAATCAATCAGCGTGATACATCATATCAACAAGAAAAGACTCAGGAACCATATGATCCTCTCAATCGATGCCGAAAAAGCATTTGACAAAATACAGCATCCTTTCCTGATTAAAACCCTTCAGAGTGTAGGAATAGAAGGTACATTTCTCAGTCTCATAAAAGCCATCTATGAAAAGCCTACTGCAAATATTATTCTCAATGGGGTAAAGCTGGAAGCCTTTCCCTTAAGATCAGGAACACGACAAGGATGCCCACTCTCGCCACTATTATTCAACATAGTACTAGAAGTCCTTGCAATAGCAATCAGACGACAAAAAGGGAGCAAAGGCATTCAAATCGGCAAAGAAGAAGTCAAAATGTCTCTCTTCGCAGATGACATGATACTCTATATGGAAAACCCAAAAGAAGCCACTCCCAAACTATTAGAAGTTATAGAGCAATTCAGTAACGTGGCGGGATACAAAATCAATGCTCAGAAATCAGTTGCATTTCTGTACACGAATAACGAGAACGAAGAAAGAGAAATCAGGGAATCCATCCCATTTACAATAGCACCAAAAACCATACGTTACCTTGGAATTAACTTAACCAGAGACGTAAAGGACCTATATTCTAGAAACTATAAATCACTCTTAAAAGACATTGAGGAAGACATAAAAAGATGGAAAGATATTCCATGCTCATGGATCAGAAGAATTAACATAGTTAAAATGTCCATGCTACCCAGAGCAATCTACACTTTCAATGCTATCCCGATCAAAATACCGAGAACGTTTTTCAAAGAACTGGAACAAATAGTCCTTAAATTTGTATGGAACCAGAAAAGACCCCGAATCTCCAAGGAACTGTTGAAAAGGAAAAACAAAGCTGGGGGCATCACAATGCCGGATTTCGAGCTGTACTACAAAGCTGTGATCACAAAGACAGCATGGTACTGGCACAAAAACAGACACATAGACCAATGGAACAGAATAGAGAGCCCAGAAATGGACCCTCGGCTCTTTGGGCAACTAATATTTGATAAAGCAGGAAAAAACATCCGGTGGGAAAAAGACAGTCTCTTCAATAAATGGTGCTGGGAAAATTGGACAGCTACATGCAAAAGAATGAAACTTGACCACTCTCTCACACCATACACAAAGATAAACTCCAAATGGATGAAAGACCTCGATGTGAGACAGGAATCCATCAAAATTCTAGAGGAGAACATAGGCAGCAACCTCTACGACATCGGCCAAAGCAACCTTTTTCATGACACATCCCCAAAGGCAAGAGAAACAAAAGATAAAATGAATTTATGGGACTTCATCAAGATTAAAAGTTTCTGCACATCCAAGGAAACAGTCAGAAAAACTAAGAGGCAGCCCACGGAATGGGAGAAGATATTTGCAAATGACACTACAGATAAAGGACTGGTATCCAAGATCTACAAAGAACTTCTCAAACTCAATACACGAGAAACAAATAAACAAATCAAAAAATGGGCAGAAGATATGAACAGACACTTTTCCAATGAAGACATACAAATGGCTAACAGACACATGAAAAAATGTTCAAAATCATTAGCCATCAAGGAAATTCAAATCAAAACCACACTGAGATACCACCTTACGCCAGTTAGAATGGCAAAAATAGACAAGGCAAGAGACAACAATTGTTGGAGAGGATGTGGAGAAAGGGGATCCCTCCTACATTGTTGGTGGGAATGCAAGTTGGTACAGCCACTCTGGAAAACAGTGTGGAGGCCCCTTAAAAAGTTAAAAATTGATCTACCCTATGATCCAGCCATTGCACTACTGGGTGTTTACCCCAAAGATACAGACGTAGTGAAGAGAAGGGCCATATGCACCCCAATGTTCACAGCAGCAATGTCCACAATAGCTAAATCGTGGAAGGAGCCGAGATGCCCTTCAACAGATGACTGGATTAAGAAGTTGTGGTCCATATATACAATGGAATATTACTCAGCTATCAGAAAGAACGAGTTCTCAACATTTGCTACAACATGGACGGCACTGGAGGAGATAATGCTAAGTGAAATAAGTCAAGCAGAGAAAGACAACTATCATATGATTTCTCTCATCTATGGAACATAAGAACTAGGATGATCGGTAGGGGAAGAAAGGGATAAAGAAAGGGGGGTAATCAGAAGGGGGAATGAAACATGAGAGACTGTGGACTATGAGAAACAAACTGAGGGCCTCAGAGGGGAGGGGGGCAGGGGAATGGGATAGACCGGTGATGGGTAGTAAGGAGGGCACGTATTGCATGGTGCACTGGGTGTTAAACACAACTAATGAATCATCAAGCCTTACATCGGAAACCGGGGATGTACTGTATGGTGACTAACATAATATAATACAAAATCATTAAAAAATAATAATAAAATAAAATTCTTTAAAAAAAAATTAGCCACTACAGATGTGCAGTTGTTCTAGTACCATTTGTGGAAAAAACTGTTACATAGATTTGCACTTTTGTTCAAAAACCATTGATCATACTTACATGAGTATATTTCTGGGGTTTTATGCTCTGGTTTATTGATTTTCTGTTCTTCCACCAATATCACACTATTGATTACGTTTGCTGTATAAGAAGCCTTAATATTGGGTGGAGTGATTCCTTTCATTTTGTTCTTTTTGTCAAGATTATTTTAGCTATTCTATGGCTTGTACTTGTCCATATACATTTTAGAATAAGCTTGTTTTTGCTTACAAGCCAGTCTTGCTGGTATTTTGATAGATCAATTTGTAAAGAATTGACCTCTGTTATGTTGAAACTTCCAACTCATGAACCTGGTATATTTCTCCATTTAGTAAAGCTTTCTTTGATTATTTCCATCATCATTTTGTGTTCTTCATAAAACCAATTCTGTGCATGATTTAAGCATATACATGTGTTTTTCATTTTCTTTTGAGTGATTGTAAATTATCAAAAATTTTTTATTTGATATAGTTGACACATGTTACATTAATTTCAGGTGTACAATTTAGGCATTCAAATTCTCTATATGTTATGCTATGTTCACCACAAGTATAGCTATCATTTGTCACCATACAACACTATTACAATACCACTGACTATATTGCCTATGCTGTACCTTTTATTCCATGACTTATATATTCCATAACTAGAAGCCTGTATCTCTCACTCTTTCACCCATTTTGCTCATCCTCCCACTTCCCTTGTCAACCATCACTTTGTTCTCTGTATTTATAGATCTGATTCTGCTTTTTGTTTGTTTATTCATTTGTGTTTTAGATTCCACATATGAATGAAATCATATGGCATTTGTCTTTCTCAGTCTGACTTCTTTCACTTAGAATAATACCTTCTAAATCCATTCATGTTGCACAAATGTCAAGGTCTAATCCTTTTTTGTGGCAGTGTAATATCAAGGCAGCATAGTAGTGACACAAAAATAGACTTCTTCTGTTTGGTTGGAGCAGAGGGGACATGGGGAGAAGCACAAGATGCTCTGCTGCTGTGTTGTTCTTCCAGTTCGGGTCTCAAACCAGCTCACCCTTTTTCTCACCACCATTGAGTTCTTCTGGTTGTCTCTCAGTGGTTTTTAATTTTATAATGTTTTATAATTGTGCCTAACATGGACACAGAGAAATAGGTCTGTGTTATCTTGTCTCGACTCAAAGTCATAATGAATTGTTATTTGATTATTGTGCCATTTTTAAAATTTCCTATAAATTCTCCTTTATGATTTTTTTGGTCCTAAGTTATTCCTTACTTGTGTGTGCATGACTTCCTGACACCACAGAAATACAAGGGACTATAAGAGAATAGTATGAGAAATTATATGGTAACAAACTGGACAACCTAGAAGAAACGGATGAATTCCTAGAAACATAAAAACTACCAAAGTTGAACCAGAAAACCCAGTGCTATGGTACTGGCACAAAAATAGACACCAGAAATAGCAAATTTGGACAACCTGATTACCAGCAATTGAATCAGTAATCAAAAAACTCCCAAAAAACAAAAGCCCAAGACCAGATGGCTTTACATGTGAATTCTACCAAACATTTAAAGAAGGTTTAATACCTATACTTTTCAAAATTTAACAAAAAATAGGAGTGGAAGGAAAGCTTCCAAATTATTCTATGAGGCCAGCATTACCCTGATTCCAAAACCAAATAAAGATGCTTCAGAAAAAGAACTACAGCCAATATCCCTGATGAACACAGATGCAAAAATCCTCAACAAAATGTTAGCAAAACAAATCAAACAATAATTAAAAGAATCATTCACTGTGATCTATTTATTCTGGGATTTATTCTGGGGTTGCAAGGGTGGTTCAACATTTGCAAGTCAATCAACATGATATATCACATCAATAAGAGAAAGGATAAAATCCATATGATCATTTCAATAGATGCAGAAAAAGCATTTGATCAAGTACAACATCCATTCATGATAAAAACATGACTCAATAAAGGCCACATCTGAAAAACCCACAGCTAATATGATATGATCCTAATGGGGAAGAACAGAGCTTTTCCTCTATGGTCAGGAAAAAAACAAGAATGTCCTATCTCACCACTTTTATTCGACATAGTACTAGAGGTCCTACCCATAGCAATCAGACCCGAGAAAGGAAAAAAAAGCATCCAAACTGGTAGGGAAGAAGTAAAACTTTCACTATTTACAGACGACATAATACTATATATAGAAAACCCTAAAGACTCCACCAAAAAATTACTAGAAGTGATAAATGAATTCAGTATGGTCACAGTGTACAAAATCAATGTACAAAAATCTGTTGCATTTCTAAACACTAATAATCAAGCATTAGAAAAAGAAATTAAAACAATCCCATTTACATTTGCACCAAAAATAATAAAATATCTAGGAATACACTTAACCAAAGAGGTAAAAGGCCTGTACTCTGAAAAATATAAAATAGTGATGAAAGAAATTGAAGATGACATGAAGAAATGGAAAGACATTCCATGTTCATGGATTGGAAGAACAAATATTGTTAAAATGTCTATACTATCCTAAGCAATCTACAGATTTAATGCAATCCCTATCAAAACATTTTTTTACAGAACTAGAAAAAAACAGTCCTAAAATTTGCATGGAACCACAAAAGACCCTGAAGAGCCAAAACTATCTTGAAAAGGAAAAACAAAACTGGAGGAATCATAATTCCAGACTGCAAATATATTACAAAGCTGTAGTGATCAAGACAGCATGGTACTAGCACAAAAATAAACACCTAGATCAATGGAACAGTATAGAAGCCCAGAAATAAACCCACAATTATATGGCAATCTTCAACAATGGAGGAAAGAATATGCAATGGGAAAAAGACAGTCTCTTCAACAAATGGTCTTGGGAAAACAGGGCAGCTACAAGCAAAAGAATGAAACTGGACCACTTTTTTACACCATGCACAAAATAAACGCAAAATTGATTAAGGACCTAAATGTGAGACAGGAATCCATTAAAATCCAGAGGGGAGCACAGGCAGTAATTTCTCTGACATTGGCCATAGCAACATCTTTCTAGATGTCTCCTGAGACATGGGAAACAAAAGCCAAAGCAAACTGTTGGGACTACATCAAAATAAAAAGCTTCTGCACAGTAAAGGAAACAACCAACTAAACTAAAAGCCAACCTACAGAATGGGAGAAGATATTTGCAAATGACATATTTGATAAAAGATTAGTGCCGAAAATATAGAAAATATTTATACAACTCAACATCTAAAAACAATAATCCGATTAAAAATGGGCAGAAGACATAAAAGGAAATTTCTCTAAAGAAGACATCCAGTTGGCCAACAGACACATAAGAAGATGCTCAACATCAGAGATAATCAGGGAAATGCAAATCTAAACCACAATGAGATATCACCTCATACCTGTCAGAAAGGCTAAAATCAAAAATTCAAGAAACAAGTGTTGGGGAGGATGTGAAGGGAAAGGAACCCTCATGCACTTTTGGTGGGAATGCAAACTGGTGCAGCCACTCTGGAGGATAGTATGGAGTTCCTCAAGAAGTTAACAATAGAGCTATCTTTTGATCTTCTAATCACAGTACTGCGTATTTACCCAAAGAACACAAAAAATATGAATTCAAAGGGATACATGCACCCTGATGTTTATAACAGCATTATCAACAATAGCCAATCTATGGAAAGAGCCCAAATGTCCATTGACTGATGAATGGATATAAAAGACAGGTAGATATAGAATGGAATATTATTCAGCCATCAAAAAGAAGGAAATCTTGCCATTTGCAATGACATGGTTGGAGCTATAGTGTATTATGCTAAGTGAAATAAGTCAGTCAGAAAAGACAAATACTGTATGATTTCACACATATGTGGAATTTAAGAAGCAAAACAGATGAACATATGGGAGGGGGAAAAAGAAAAAAGAGAGAGGGAAACAAACCATAAGAGACTCTTAAAGATAGAGAACATACAGAGTTGATGGATGGAGGTGGGTGGGATTGGCTAGATGGTTGATGTATAGTAGGAGGGCACTTGTTTTTTGCTGTTGTTGTTTGTTTTGTTTTTTGTTTTTAAAGATTTATTTATTAGAGAGAAAGACCATGCACATGAGTGTGGGGGATGAGGGGAGCAGGGCAGAGGGAGAAGGAGAGAAATCCTCAAGCAGACTCCCTGCTGAGCACGGAGCCTGAGGCAGGGCTTGATCCCAGGACCCTGAAATCATGACCTGAGCCAAAATAAAGAGTGGGACACTTAACCGACTGAGCCACCCAGGCACCCCCATAGGAGGGTACTTACTATGATGAGCATTGGGTGTTGTGATTAAGTGATGAATCACTGAATTCTACTCCTGAAACCAATATTGCACTGTATGTTAACTAACTAGAATTTAAATAAAAATTTGAAAAGAAGAAAAATAGGAAAACAGTATTAACACATAATATAGCATAAAATAATTTTTAGATTATTAAAAAGTTGACACTTATTAAATTAATTATATATCTAATAGCAGCTTAATATTCTAATTAATCCTATGAACTATTAATTCCAAGAGATACAATGGAAAGTTAAATTAACATATTTTTGAACTTTTTATTTTACTGTATTGTATTTTTTAATTCAAGTATAGTTAACACATAGTATTACATTTGTGTCAGGTGCACATTCCCCCACCTCACCTCTGGCATCAACAGTTTGTTCTCTGTATTTAAGAGCCTGGGGTGGTTTTTTTTATTTTTTCTTTTTTGTCTTTTTTCCCCCTTTGTTTTGTTTCTTAAAGTCCACATGAGTGAAAGCATATGATATTTGTCTTTTTCTAACATACCTTTTTTGAGAGAAAGTCACAAATTGTGCTTGCTAAATTCAAATGTATTTCTCTATAATACCTTTTAATAATAGTCCATGAAAATAACGAAAGTTTCTATCATATCTTGTTCCTCTGGAAGTACAGGGAATACAAATATGATCTGAGGTCTCTCTTCCCTTGAATTCTAAAGGATATTGGCCCAAATCTCTTTTTCCCAGGGTCCTGGTTCTCTTCTTTTCACATACCTGGTTGTTATTATGATCCAAAGACAAAATTCACTCAAAAAATAATACCCTTTCACCAAGTACTGAATGTACCAAAATTTTTTTCAATAACTAGGAAAGGGCACAAAAATTAATGCCATAAATTGGAACACTGTAAATTCACACATGAAACACTCATTTGCTTCGGAGGCCTTCCCCTCATAGTTTGGAGTCTCTCATTGCCCTATTACCTCATATAATTGTCTGTTATCCTTGCTGTTCTCTTTCTCATCATTTTTTCTCATGGAATAGTTAAATATCTTCCTGTGCTACTCATAACCATGATTTTAAGACCCCCACCTCCCACGTCATAGTTCTCCCCCTTAGTTGTTCCAATAATCATGTGGACCCTGCACCCAGAGATTTTGATAGAAATGTCTCAGGTGGAGCCTGGGCATAGGTATTTTTTAAATGGTTCTTGGATAGTTCTTGAACTCAGGGTCTAGTCTAATTTTTTTTCTAGATACTTCCATTTTTAAGTGGACTTGAAGTGCTAGATGGTAAGAAAATAAAACTTCTAACTTCTCATATATGGTTACACCTTTAAAATCTGAAGTCACATTGCTTATTTCACATTTATTTCAATGTTTCAATTATTACCTTATTTTACTTTTTGTTTTTATGCCCATTCTTGATAATATGAATTCTGAAACTTTCTTGAATTTTTATTATGTATTACCCATACACACAATCCAATTGTGTGACTATTCCTCACTTCCTTTTGCTTTTAGTATTGTCTCAGATTTGCCTGTGTGGAAGCTCAATACCAGATACCAACTGCACAGTGCAATTCTACTTATTGCAATAGCCATGGAGTAAGTAATTTCAATTTTCATTTTAGCAAGATGTTCTGAACAATGCTGTAAAACAGTTCAGAGATTTTTAAAAAAATCATTAAAATGATTTTCATGCCGCTTGGCAGAGTCTATAATTTATAGCTTCAATCTTATTTTCTTAAGAAGTCTTGACAAACTATTTATTAGAGAAGATAAAGTAGGATTCTGGATGTATAAAGTGTTTGGTAAATATAAGGAACAGATATGCTATGTGCACTGTGTATTATTATATAACCAAAATGATCTTATTTTCATAGAAAGAAAGTAGAAATTGGTAAACAAATGTCGTTAGAATTTTCTTTCTAGTCTTGCTTGTTGATTCAGAGTCTGGGCTGTTCTGTGAAACCAGCAACTAAGCGATAATTAGTGGCATGTTACTGGTAACTTCAGTATTTGGGTCTGCCTATGGAAAGAGCTGAAGAATTTTTTAAAAAATTGCTTTGTCAGCAGAAGCTAAATATACTTTCTAAAGTATGGACAATTTCAAGAGAAAATTTGTGAAAATTTATTGAATTTGTCTGTTTAAGTTAAATTCTCTGGAATGAATAAATTCTCTGAAATAAATTCTCTGTTAAATAAGTATAGAATATTCATTGGTCTCTATTGAAAACCATCATTGTCCATAAAAAACGATTGTTCTATTTTTTGATTACTGCAGGTTTGCAACAATTTAAATCATTGCCAGTGTGAAAAGGGGTTTGATCCTCCTACATGCCTGGAGAAGAAGGGAGAATTTGGAAGTATAGATGATGGGCACAAGGCTCCTTCTGGTTAGTTTCTTTCAAATTTCATTAATCAAAGATGATATGTACAAGAAAAAATTAAAGTATAGGTTCCAAACTAGGTTACAAAGCAACTGATACCAACAAACATGTTTTTGTTTTATTTGTAAGATTTTTAAAAATCTAAGACAGAAGTGTCTTCTGTACTTTTCATATCAGCAGTGACATGGTTTACTAACAAAATGTGTACCCAGTGTTAGGCAAAAGTAGAAATTCCAGTGCATAAAATTTGACTAGTTAATTTAGATTGTTCCCTTTGGATTGTCTCATACATTTCTGGTTTAAATAGAGTGTGTTAGTATTCATTGTTATATTAATGCCACCAGATTCTTTCAGGTTATCTTTTATTCCTTTTTGCTGCATTGTAAGGACTCCAGTCCAATCTTTTGGACTATCCTCTCTAGAATCTCTCCCCTGGAGCTCCTGAGTAGTATTTGGAGATTAAGCAGCCCTGGATAGGACTGGGGATACCTGGGGGATATTCCCTGGTTGTAGAAGATATTGGAGCCCACCTAGAATAACCTGGAAGCAGAGGCTGTCCACCCTCACCCCCTTTCCTTTTGGGGCAAATAAATACTGAAACTTCTTGGCAGATTTACTTGAAGCTTGGATACTTGGGGGAAGGCATACCTAGGATGACCAACTTTTTACAGAGTTAACACACAGCCATATTAGACTGTATATCAGACCAAAAAAAAAAAAAGGAATAATATTTTAACATGTAACATAATTATACACATATTATTTTCACATAAATATGTGTAAAGTTGATATTTATTTAAAATTACATATTCTGTATTATTGATTTTTTTTTACGTAAATGCTGTTATTTAGGCAAAACAACAATAGAGCTAGTTACCAGTGTCAATTGATGGTCGTTTATACTACAACCAATTAAGCAAATAATTTATATGTGAGCAAAAATGTAACAATATTTTATAATGAAAATATTTTATATCCTTTGAAATAGCTTTTTTAAAGCTGTTTTAAAGACTTTTAAAAAGGTCTTTACTGGATATTTAAATTTTGCAGGCTATCCTATTGTATATTATTAATATTCATAATTGTAAAAATTTTCAAAACAGGAATATAAATATAATATGAAAAATTAAAAGTTTGCCTTATATTTAATAAAGAACAGTGACAGGATGCTTTCTTTCTTTCTCTTTCTTTCTTTCTTTCTTTCTTTCTTTCTTTCTTTCTTTCTCTTCTTTCTTTCACTAAAGAGTCATTGAAGACTACATCAAAAACTAATGATGCTGTATATATTGGTAATTGAACTTAATTTAAATGCAATTTTTTATAATAAAAAAAGGATTCTTTCTGTCCTACGATATGGTCAGATATATTTTTGGCTCTTTCTGTGTCATTTTCCAATTATACTTCTCTGTATTGCTTGCAACCTTTTAGACATCCTTCCTTTAAGCAGCAGCAAAATGGAATAGAGCTAAATGTACAATTCCTTTTGACTTGAAGCTCTGCTTTATCAAGAGGCATTTACTGAATTCAAGTGGACCTATCAGTCCATTGTGATGGCAATCTGCCAAAGATCTCCCACAAAAGCCTTTGAACATGACATACTTGTTTTTTTGTTTTGTGTTTTTTTGTTGTTTTTTGTTTTTAGTAGACACAGCAGGTTTTTAGACTTGTAGAAATTATTTTGCAGCTCTCCAAAAACATTCATTAGCTTTCTTTCTGTAGGTGTCTTCTGGTAGACCAGGTACCTATTAGTTCCTTTGCGTATTTAATTCATCATATAGGCTGCCCATTTAAAAAATGCTCATCATTTTTAAGCACTCTAAAGCACATTTGATGTCCTAAGTTAAATCTCTTTTTCCTAGGGAATGTGGTTGAAAGCATAGAGGTAATTTGCATTTGTGAAATCTAAATTGAATTACAAATAAATTACAATTTTAATAAAGGTACTGTGAAGGTCCTATTTCACTGCTTGCCATTTTCTAGTTACATTTTTTGAGTTCTGAAGCAATCTTATTTCCAAAAATGTGAGTCATAAGTATAGTCAGTTAATTTTTTTCCCTAGGATTCACAGATTATCAAATTGTTTCAGAGAAACAGCATGTAGATTTCTGTTTTTACTACAACTTTTCTATTTTCCTCCTCAATATATTTAAAAATTAAAGAAGTACATTCTTATTGTCCAGCCTTTCAAGAACAAGATTTTATGCCAGGGCAGTATTCTAACACACCTCATAGAGCTGTTAACACCAAGAGCCATCTTGTATGCATCCATGTCTGAGGAAGCCATTGCCTTCCCATTTCATAAAGTTTTAAAAAATCCCATTACCAGCTTCTGTACATTTTGAGAAACTAAAAGTGACTGAAAGCTTTTTCATCAGGAAAGCCCATATATCACAGGTAAGCATATCACACTCCATTCAGTGTTGTGTCCAAAATGTGTAGGATATTTCGCAGGTAAGATCTTTTCCTTTTCTTTGATAAGCTTACAGACTGAATGGGATTTGCAGAAGTTTACATTTGCACTGCCTGCTAAATAGGCAGATCAACAAAGCCTAGTTTGGATTTGAGCAAGATAACAAAATTTTTTTATGTTTTCTGTAATTTCATTAAAATCTGTGTAGAAATTAAGAAACTTATTTTAAACTTCATTTTAAAAATCAAATTACCTAAGATCTGGGGGAATATTTTGCTGCCTTATTCACTTGGTAAGATATGACAGAATCATTGCTACATTTAAAGGGTCAACAGATGTTATAACAATTTTCACATTTTTCTCCCACCGGACATTTTAGTGCAATCTGTGAATCAGGAAATGTAACTTCTCTTGGCTCTGTCGAGCAATGAAGGGAATGAGCGATAGGGCAGTGTGTGCTTGTTCCTATGCTGTGCCAATGCTAATGCTAATTTGCTAGTTATTTTTGTCAGGGCATTGGTGTCTTTTGGGGAGAGAAAAGTTTTTTTGTTTTTTTTTTAACTTGGGAAGCAAAAAAATACAGTTGATTTAAAAATACTTATTTCATCCAAGAAATTTGAGATTCAACCACCAAATATGCTTTCACATCACCACCTCCACCATACTTATTCCAAATTCTTTTTTTTTAAATTAAGATGTAACTGACGTAATAACATTATACTAGTTTCAGGTGTACAATATAATGATTCAATATTTGTATACATTGTGAAATGATTGCTATAAGTCTAGTTAGTATGCATCACAAACATAGTTACAGGTATTTTTTTCTCGTGATGAGAACTTTTAAGGTCTATTCTCTTAGCAACTTTCAAATATGTAATACAGTATTATTTACTATAGTTACCATGCTGTACACGACACTCCTAGGAATTATTTATTTTATAACTGGAAGTTTGTACCTTTGACCCACTTCATCCATTTCACTCAATCCTCCACACCACTGGCAATCATCAATCTATTCTCCAAATCTGTGAGCTTGTCTTTTCTTTTTTTTTTTTTTAGATTCCACATATTAACGAGATCATACAAATATATTGTCTTAGTGTCTTATTTCATTTAGCGTAATGCTCTCAAGATCTGTCCATGCCGTTACAAATGGCAAGATTTCATTCCTTTTTATGGCTGAATAACATTCCATTGTATATAGATATGACCACATTTTCTTTATCCATTCATTCATTGATGGACATTTAGGTTGTGTCCATATCTTGGCTATTGTAAATAATGCTGCAGTGAACATGGGCAGTGCGTATACAGTTTTGGGGTAGTGTTTTCATTTTCTTTGTCTATATACTCGAAAGTGGAATTGCTGGATCATATGGTAGTTCTATTTTTAATTTTTTAACCTCCCCCTCCATACTGTTTCCATAGGGGCTGTGCCACTTTATATTTTTACTAATGGTGCTCAAGGGTTCTCTTTTCTCCATATTCTCACCAATACTTGTTATTTCTTGTCTTTTCAAAAATAGCCATTTTAACGTGTGCAGTTATATGGTTTTCATTTGTATTTCCCTGATGAGTAGTGCTGTTGGGCATCTTTTCATGTACACATTGGCCATTTGAATGTCTTCTTTGGAAAAGTTTCTATTCAGATCTTGTGCCCATTTAAAAATTGGATTATTGGGTTTTTTTGCTAGTGAGTTAGATGAATTCTTAATACATTTTGGATATTAACCCCTCATCAGATATATTATTGGCAAATATTTTCTCTCATTCAGGGGATTACCTTTTAATTTTGTTGATGATTTCCATTGCTATGCAGCTTTTTAGTTTGGTGTAGTCCCACTTGTTTTTGCTTTTGTTGCCTTACTTTTAGTGTCAGATTCAAAAAATTATCACCAAGATCAATATCAAGGAGCTTACCACCTATGTTTTCTTCTTGGAGTTTTATGGTTTCAGGTATATTCAAGTTTTTAAAACATTTTAAGTTAATATTTGTTTATCATATAAAATAGTCCAGTTTTATTCTTTAGCATGTGAATATCCAGTTTTTTCAGTGCCACTTATTTACGAAACTGTCTTTTCCCCCATTTTGCACTCTTGGCTCCTTTGTTGTAAATTAATTGACCATATATGTATGGGTTTATTTCTGCATCCAAATTATTTTCATCATATTGTATATTATGCTCTGTTTATTTATTTCTTCAATCCAGTTTATGTGTCCTTCCATCTGTCATTAAAAAAAGTCATTTAGACTTCACGATCCATGATGTCTGGGTCATACTGGTGTTAGTATTGTAATCATTATCATTATCCGAGCTCTTAGGAAACACGATTACAATATTGACAATATGAAAAATTAAATTAGCACTCTGTTGACATAAAGCACAACAGTTAATCCAAAGACTAAGGCAAAGATGGACTATTAAGGATTTCAATCCCCTCAGGTTGTACACTTAAGTCACATCACTCAGAATGAATCACAAATTGCAATTGTTGACATCAGCAGTCAGTTAAAAACAGAAACTATGGAAGGCAGATAATTTATACTTTATTCATTTGACACCAAACAATGTTGCTTTTAATCCCTATTTTTTCAGCTTCCATGTGGATTTTCTTCTTTTGCTTCAACCCTCCTAACCAGTTGCCATAACTCAGAAAATTTCCCATCTCAGGAGTGGATATTTCAGTATTTGAGACTTTGCATATGACCACTTGAAGCATCTGAGGCACATGTTCATGTTTGGTTCCCTAAGTCACTCTGGGTCCTGATGACAGTGGTGGTGCCTGAGCCTGGGATCAGGGGACTCTTTCAATCCAGTTAAATTTCAATCCAGTAAATTTCATTTACTCAACTGCCATAGATTCTGTCTTTATCCTTGTATTCTGGGGTCTGTAGGTCTACTCTGAAAGCCCTGGGCTAGTATGCCATCTGGCTGCATGCATTTTCTGTCCCCAAATTGTCCCTTCTGGGGCCCTGAACCCAGACAAAGATGAGCCCTGGACTCAATGTGGGGGAAGCCCTTGTGATGTCAAATGCATTTTGGTGTATAAAGACGAGAGGCAAGGTGATCTTAAGGAACATAGTTTCTTTAATACCCTTATTCTATTTATTTTGTATATCACTGGCTTACCTTAACAAAATATGGCTTGGAAAAAAGTAAAATTATGGAATTTATGATGGCTTTATTTGCAGCCAATACATTATCAACTTGTGTTAATATTTCATGAAAATTCTAAAGAATGTATAACCATTTTACAGCATTACTTATATAGATATAACTACATAAATATACAATGCACATAATTGAATATATATGTGTGTTTGTGTGTCTGAGTTACTTGTTGTTTGCATATTCTAGAATCTAAATTCTCCTTTACTTTTGTCTACTTGTCTACTTAATATATAAAATAATAAAGAGTATATTTTAATTTCACATTAACATTTTTCTTTCAAAAATGTTTATGTAATCCTAACTCAAGAAATTACCACTAATAATATTATACATTCTTGTTGACTTTCAGGAGTTGTTATCAACCTTTTTAATCATGACAAGCTAGTAGTAAAAAGAAATCCATTTGCATCTCTTTAATTTCATGAAGCTTCCCATTTACCTATGGTTATGGGAAATTTATAATTCTGCTGTGTATTGCTCTTTCATCACACTTGGAGATCTATTTTACTGATATTTTTGACCCTTTCTAACATATACACATATTTACATATGTATGTTTACTTGTAAAATACTACATAACTTAAAATTTACCATTTTAACCATTTTTAAGTCTGTAATTTAGGGACATTAAGTCCATTGTTGTGCAACCACCATCCATCTCCAGAACTCTTCATCTTGAGGAGCTAAAGTGTAAACTCATTAAATGATAACTTCCCACTCCCTTCTCCGCTAGCTCCTGGCAGCCACCATTCTACTTTCTGTGTCTTTGAATTTCACTACTTCTGAGACCCCACATAAGTGGAATCATACAGTATTTTTCATGTTGTATCTGGCTTATTTTACTTAGCACAATGTCCTCAAAGTTCATGTTGGAAGATGTGTCATAATTCCTTTAAATTTTTTTTAAATTTTATTTATTTGAGAGAGAGAGAGAGCAGGAGCAGAGGCAAGTAGCAGAGGGAGAAGCAGAGTCCCTGCTGAGCAGGAAGCAGGATGAGGGGCTTGATCCCAGGACCCTGAGATCATGACCCAAGCTGAAGGCTGATGCTTAACTGATTGAGCCACCCAGGCACCATAATTCCCTTTCTTTTTAAGGCTGATAATATTCCGTTACATGTATGTACCACATTTTGCTTATCCATTCATCTTTCAATGGACAATAGGGTTACTTCCAAGTTTTAGTGATTGTGAATAGTGCTGCTATGAACATAGGTGTATAAGTATCTGTTTGAGTCCATGCTTTCAATTATCTGGGGCATATACCTAGATGTGGAATTGTTAGATAATATGATAATTCAATGTTTAATTTTTTTGAAGAATCTCCATACTGTTTTGCACAGAGGATGCTTTATTTTACATTCCCACCAACAGTACACAAGGCTTCCAGTTTCTCCACACCCTCACCAAAACTTATTATTTTCTGATTTGCAAATAGTAGTCATTCTGATGGGTGTAAGCTGATAACTCATTGTGGTTTTGATCTCTCTATAAGTATAGAATGATCTTTGGATCAGAAATTACCTTTTTCATTTTTAAGAGTATCATTTTGTTGAAAATTGTTATCAGAAGGTCTTTCTGTTATAGTGTTTTTTAATTTGTTACTTTTTACGTATAGGAAGCCTACAGATTTTTGTACATACATTTTAGCAATGGGTTATCACTATTTTCAAAAGTCTTTTAGTTTTTAAGGCAGTTAACTGATGTAACTGCAATTAATAATAATTTTGCCACATCTTTTTAATAATAATAATTTCTTTCCTTCCTCTTCTTTAGTTAATCTCCACCCCATCTCATAATTGCCCTGGGTAATCCATTCAGAATAAAAGGAAATAATCACAAAAGATTATTTTACCATTATTTTATTCCTAGGGAAACTTCCAATATTTTATCATGAAAAGGACTCTGCTTTTGATTCAATGTTTATCTTATTGAGAAAATAACATCTCTTCCAATTGTATTTCAAGTCAGGAATGATAATTAGGAAGTGAATGTTTCTGGGAAGGAAAGTTTTAATAGGAGTTCCACGGCTATTTCTCCTTTAAGGAATGCACTGGGGAATAAATAACCTCATCTATATTTTCATGAAAATACACTGTATTCATCTGCTTGAGCTATCATAACAAAAAGGCCACAAACTGGGTGTCTCAAACAATAGAAATTCATTTTCTCACAGTTGATGAAGCTAGAAATCTATGATCAGTGTGCTGGCAAATTTGTTTTCTGATGAGAACTCTCTTCCTGGCTTGCACGTGGCCGCCACCTTGCTGAGTCCTTGCATGGCCTTTTCTCTGTGCATGTGGAGGGAGAGAACCCTTTGGTCTAACAAATTCCATCAGATTAGGACCTCACCCTTATGACCTCACTTAACCCTAATTACCTCCCAAAGGTCTTCTCTCCAAGTACCATCACACTGAGCATTAGGGCTTCAATTCATCATATGAATTTTGGAAAACAATTCAGTCGATAAAATTCCATCCTATAGTCCTCTCAAATTCATGTCCTCCTCGTATGCAAAATGCAGGTACCCCCACTTCAGCAGCTCCAAAAGTGTTAACCCTTTCTGTCACCAACTCCAAATACAAAGTTTCATCTAAGTATCATGTAATCAGGTATGCATGAGACTCGAGATATGATTTATCCTGAGGCAAAATTCCTTCCAGTTGTGAGCCCATAAAACTGGACCAGTTATGTGCTTCCAAAAAAACAGCAGTGAGACTGGCATAGGATAGACATTCTCATTCTGAAAGAAAGAAATTGAAAAGAAGGATAGGATGACAGATCCCAATGAATATAAAACCTAGCAAGCTAACTTCCATTAGATTTTTAAGTTTCAAGAATATCCCTCTTTGGCTTGATATTCTGTCCTCCAGACCCACTGTAGTGGCAACATCACTGCATAGTCTTCAGTGATATCTACCCCACCCCTTTGGCCCTGCCCGCACAACAATTTGCAGCCTCCATGTCTCATTGCACTGGCCTGGGGCAGCCTAGCTGAAACCAAGGAGGGAAGCTTCTGGGCCTGTGATAGGTGAGAAAACCCTGATGATCTCTGACTCACCTTTGGAGCGTTCTTCTCTTTTCTTGAAGAATGTAGTATATTGGCAGCCAAATGGCTGTACTGTCCCATCCTGTTCCTTGAGGTCCAACCTGGCAGTGTTTCTGCATTTATGATCTCATCTCTATTCCTTGCTTCTGCTGAGATGGCTGCTAAGATGGTTCACTAAGATGCAATAATCTCAATATCAAATGACTTTCCAGCCACACATTAGGCATTCTCTCTAAAACATGTTTGCTCATTTTTTTGCAATGGTCAGGCTGAGAATTCTCCAAGTCTCTAAGTTCTGGTACTTCTCTGATGAACACTTCTTCAACTCATTGATCTGCTCTCAAATTTACTGTAAGCAGTTGGGAGGACCTGGGCTGTACCTTCAACTTTTTGCTTAGAAATCTCCTCAGCTAATTATCCAGGTTCATGGCTCACAGGTTTTATCTTGTGAAGCCCTGAGGCAGTTCTAAGAGGAGCATACTGAGCTGGGATCATGCATGACTATAGCTGGGGGTGGCTCTTCTATCTGTCAGCTTCCCCATTATTTCAACTGGCAGAGAACTGACAGAACAGTATTCTATACCAAATAAAAACGACAAAAACAACATGCCAATAAATTGTGGAGAAAGCAGAGTTTGATATATTATAAACCCAGATAGGTGGCTGGTATGTACAAAGAGGTGGAAATTGAGGTGACACATAGATCAAATGCTCAGGAATGAATACAGATGTCAGCTGAGAATGAATAGAACTGATGAGGAGGGACACCTGGGTGGCTCATTCAGTTAAGCATCAGACTCTTGATCTCAACTCAGGAGATCATACCCTGCATCAGCTCCTCACTCAGTGTGG
The DNA here is from genome assembly GCF_017311325.1 of Ursus maritimus. Lineage (NCBI taxonomy): Eukaryota > Metazoa > Chordata > Mammalia > Carnivora > Ursidae > Ursus > Ursus maritimus. The sequence continues at coordinate 5,043,279 of NW_024425341.1, read as the reverse complement.
TGTCTGCTGGAGACTCTTTCGCTCTGCCCTTTCCCCCCATCACTTGCATGCATGCACAAACACACGTGCTCACTCTCTCTAAAATAAATAAATAAATCTTAAAAAAAAAAAGAGAATGGATGAGAAAAATGTGACATTAACATTAGTTGGACAGAAATGGGTCAAAGCCAGCTTTAGCCATGCATTCTACAAAATAATTCTAGAGCCATTTTAACAATTTTCTATTGCTATATATTTGACTAAAGAACTTAGTTAAATAATTAAGTTATTTAATGGCTACTAATTTTTAAATTTTAGAAAAATATTTTAGTAATGTGAGAGAAATTAAATGCCACACCTCCCAGATTTAATTATCATATATAGGTACAATCCCAATACTCTCTGTGGTATACATGTTTGAATTTTGGATAAGCTATATCAGAAAGAAATTGATAAAATCTTTGCTGTTATTAAACACATACTTATGAAAGATTCTCTTCAATCAAATAAATCACTATATGATGTAATGTTGAAAACTCATAGACATCAGTAAAGCACTAGTAACAGTCCATTTTATATGTTAATATTTAATATTTATTATATTTATACTCTATATGAGTGAAATGTTTAGTGTTTGAGAATAATGTTGGTAATGATATCCTCGTCACATTTTTGTTTGGTTAATACAATCTCTAACATAATTTGAAATGGCTATTTTCCATTATAGGTAAAAGCTACTTGAGGGAACAAAATAAGACTCCTTCAAAACACCGATTTCTACTAATTTTCTACATTTCTCTGCCTGTGCTCATCATTACTGCCATTGTTTTAATAAAGCAGAATACAATAAGAGATTTGTGCTACAGAGAGGAAACTGAAAGTGAGAGGTATATATATGTTTACTCTTACTAAATTCAGTGAGTCAAGGGGTGCCTGGGTGACTCAATCATTAAGCGTCTGCCTTCAGCTCAGGTTGTAATCCCAGGGTCCTGGGATCAAGTCCCATATCAGGCTCCCTGCTCAGCGGGGAGCTGCCTTCTCCCTCTCCCACTCCCCCTGCTTGTGTTCCCTCTCTCGCTGTCTCTCTCTGTCAAATAAATAAAATCTTAAATTCAATGTGTCAGTGAAAAAGTACTCATGTTTCATCAGGAATAATCCAACATTGTAGGTAGAACAATATAAGGAGAGGTCTAATGATACATTTCAAGCCAGTTTAATGTCTTCCTTTTTTTTTTTTTCTAGTTTTACTCATTACTAAAACCATTCATTTTACCATTAGAATCACTTGGAGATATGACTGCCAAGAGTATAGTGGCAGCCTCTTAGTCTGCCAACACTGTCTAAATAGTCTTATTAATAGTCTATCGTCCAAAGGCTTCTGAGAGTATATAACATTGCATTTCAAGGCAACTTTCAAAAGACAAATTTTTTAGATACAGATTGTCAGACAACTTTATTAGAACAGCTCTCTCAACTGAAAATGATATTTATGAACCTGCTTCCACAATATTTTCCTAAGTATTGATGCTGCTAGTTTGTAAAGTCATTTCTTAACCAGAAATTACATGTCCAGTTCAAAACACAGGCTAGGAGACAGGAGGCAGCATCAGGAAATGGGAAAGAAATTACATTTAGCCTCAGAAAACCTAGTTTTAACTCCTAAATCTTGCAAGCAGAAACTATGATACCTTGAGCAAGTTATTTAATCTCTATTGTTCTTAAAATTACTCTCTATAACTCTACAAAATGGGAGATAATAATAGCTTTCCAATGTATCATAAATTTTTGGGTATACCAAATCAGTAAGTGAAATCACATTATCTTTAATCAGTCACATAAATATTTAGACATAGTTATTAAGCCCTGTATTCATAATTTATGGTATTTTTCCACAGAAGTATTTACCTCTAGTTAAGTTCCAGGAAATGATAGCAAGAGAAGACACAAATATGTGTTATGAGAGAAAGAAAAAAAAATAGAAATCTATAGAAAAATTAACTTAAATTTTTGACTGCTACTTTAAGGTTTAGGCTTAATTTGACCTGAGGAGTTAGGGGTATCATAGAATCAGAGGGCATGTCTATACAAATGTGGGCCTATAAGTAATTGGATAAATGTAAAATGAAGGTTAGAGAAGCTAATCAACAAAACAAGGTGGATGATGGCATTTCTTCTAATATTAAGCATCCATCTTTAGATGAATGGATAAAGAAGGTGTGGTATATATACACAATGGAATATTACTCAACCATAAAAAGAATGAGATCTTGCCATTTGCAACAACATGAATGAACCTAGAGGGTATAATACTAAGTGAAATAAATCAATCAGAGAAAGACAAATACCATTTGATTTGACTCATATGTGGAATTTAAGAAATAAAACAAAGGAACAAACAATTTTTAAAAAGATAAACAAAAAAGCAGACTCCTAAATACAAAAATGAAATTGGTTGCCAGAAGGGAGGTTGGTGAGGGGGACAGGTGAAAGAGATGAAGGGGATTAAAAGTACACTTACCTTGATGAGCACTGAGTAATGTATAGAATGGTTGAACCATTATATTGTACACCTGAAACTAATATAACACTCACTGCATGTTAATCTACTTCAAGAAAGAAAAGAAAAAACAGTCTGTTTTATTTTGTTGGTAGGAGACATTTTATTTAATGAATCACTGTTTCTTTGAAAAATATTCTTCATTCAAACACTTAGTTGTTCAAGATTTTTAAATTTCTCCACTTAAAATAAATTTTGTCAATTTCACAGATCTGCATCAGAAGAAAGCAGCAGTAGCAGCAAGTTATCCCCCAGTGTAAGGTGAGTGTAGAACAATGTGTTCAGCCATTGTGCATTGTAATTTTTTTTTTCTGGTGCATTGCATGTTTTGATCATTGTTTAGGAGCACTGCAAAATTGCTAATTTGAAACTAAAACATTTGTTCATAATATTCTTTATGTTTTTCACTGTTATAATCTCTCAACCTCTCCTCCCCAACCTACAGTAAAGGAGTGATTTAAGCACATATTTTGTGGGATTTTTGGTTTGAGCATTGGTAAGGAGCACTTATATCTTAATGAAATTTTACTGCCAAATACAAAGAGGACCAATATTATAAGGGATATCTTTTATGCTTATAGTTACACTATTATCTCAGGAAAAAATTACTGTTAGTAAGATAAAGCCTTGGAGTATTCACTCATTTTATTGTCTTAACTCATCTGGGAAAGTAAATTTAGAGATCAGACTATGGAGTAATCAAACAGAAAATTTAATAAAATTATATATTCTTCCTTTATTATCAGTAATTAAAAGCTTCCCTTACCACATAATGGATAGAATATAAAAGGAGATAATATTTTATATAGCATCCCAGGTTATTTTTCAAGTTATATCTTCATCCTTGCAGTACAAAGTTGCATGGTATGATATTCATGTAACAAATGTTGAGACAAATGTCTGAGCTGAGGACATTCCTAATTTTAAGAGAAGCACTATAAATAAAATAAGATAAAAACATAGAGGGAGGCAACATAAGAGACTCTTAACTATAGGGAACAAAGTGAGGGTTAATGGACGGGAGGTGGGTATGGGATTGAGTAATTGGGTGATGGGTATTAAGGAGGGCCCTTGATATAATGAGCACTGGGTGTTATATGCAACTAATGAATCACTAAATTCTACCCCTGAAACTAATAATACACTATATGTTAACGAAAATGAATTTAAATTAAAAAATTAAAAAAAATAAAAGAAGCACTATTAAGTAGGGACAATCACTTTCCTAATCTTATTGTAAAGGCGGACTGTTTTAGGTTCTACAAAAATTAGTCACATTGCTACTCTCAAGGCAAGACAATACTTCAATCCCTTTAATGACAATGAAATGCATATTAGAGGACAGAGAACAATCAAATGGGTTTTTTTCTTTATAATCTCTATCAAAAAAGAATAAGAAGAAATAATTGCACTTGAAGACAGTGGATGAGAAGAAATAATTAAGAAATGAGCAGAAATAAATGAACAGGAAAATAAACAGAAAAATAACAAAAAATGAGCAAAAAGAGATGCTGATTCTTGAAAAGATTAATGCATACAATTAACTAAACCTTCTTTCAAGTAGCATCTTTTTTCATTAAGTTGTAAGTGTATGTAAACTTAGGTTTAAAAAGATATGAGAATAGCTCTATGCTTAACTAATTGGAATGTGTATAATGTATCCTTCCCTAACATTTTTCATTGACAAGCCTTTGTAAACATTATCTGTTGATGATCTGGGGAACAGAAAAAAAAATTAAGCAGTAGTTCAAAATATTTAAAAGAGTAAGTTTATAAAATACCAATATCACGTAATAAAATGATATTTTTTTTAAATCTTTTGGATATTAGAAGAGAAGAGAATACAGGTAATAACTTAGAAATCAATAAATTTATATTATGTTAGTCACCATACAGTACATCCCTAGTTTTTGATGTAAAGTTCCATGATTCATTACTTGTGTATAACACCCAGTGCACCATGCAATACATGCCCTCCTTACTACCCATCACCAGCTTATCCCATTTCCCCACCACCCTCCCCTGTGAAGCCCTCAGTTTGTTTCCCAGAGTCCATAGTCTCTCATGGTTCATTCCCCTTCTGTTTACCCCCCCTTTCTTCTTCCCTTTCTTCTCCTACCGATCTTCCTTCTTCTATGTTCCATAAATGAGTGAAACCATATGATAATTGTCTTTCTCTGCTTGACTTATTTCACTTAGCGTTATCTCCTCCAGTCCCGTCCATGTTGCAGCAAATGTTGAGAAATCGTTCTTTTTGATGGCTGAGTAATATTCCATTGTATATATGGACCACATCTTCTTAATCCAGTCATCTGTTGAAGGGCATCTTGGCTCCTTTCATGATTTAGCTATTGTGGACAGTGCTGCTATGAACATTGGTATAATAAAAAACATATTATTAATTAAAGAAAAAGAATCTCAACAATTATAGATTGGCTTATTATGTTGAGGGAATCATGTTTTTCAACATCTTCCTTTGTAGATATTCACCAATTTTTTGTATTCCAATTCTATAAAATATAATTTTTAATTCAAGTATCTATAATATTGCTGAGTCTTTTCAGTATATTATTTCTAATCTTACAACAGGTCATTTGGAGTTAGGAGTTAAAAATATTGTGTAGCTGATTTTCTTATAATTTTCTAGTGAAAACCTGTGTGACAAGGGATTTGTGTGGTATGTTAAGAATGTTTAAATGTTTCTGAAATTACTGAGTTGGAAGATGCTTGGGTAAGAAAGATGCATTGGGAAGGCTTTTGTATTCTTATATTTATATGACAAGAGAAAACTTTTAGGTTTTGGGGAACTTTACTAGGTTTCTGTGTTAACTGCTTGCATTAAAATTTTTCTCCCATGTGAAAGAATATAAATAAATTTTGGTTCCTAGGTTTAAAAAAAATCAATAAATTTAAATTTTTAGGTAGAACATATGCATTCTTCCAAAAACACATCTTTCCATCTTTCCCAAAATAGAATAGAGAGAAATTGAAAATATGAATAAGTCTTCCATTAAAGATCTGGACACAGTCATTTAAAACTTTCTCACAATGTTAATACTTGGACATACTGTTTTCATGGCATGCATCAGGAACAAAAGAGCCAAGACCAATTAAGCCAGCACTTGCTCAATCACATCATCTTATATTGCATTGAACAAACAAGTCACAGTACCAAACTCAACATCAGTGAGTGGATGTGTGTGATGTACTCCACCCACTCTAATAGGAGATACTAAAAAGTCACATGGCAAAAAATATGAATGAATAATCATATACCAGGAAAAGAGTCAAGATTTGGGAAAGTAATTCAAATCATTACATCTTCCAAATATTTAAAAAAAGAAGTAATACTTATCTTACACATACTCATCTGGAAAATAAAAAGAAGAAGCATTTCCTAAGTTTTCCTATGTGGCTAAGTCTAACTCTATTTTTTTTAAAATTTAAATTCAATGAGCCAAGGAATAGTATATCACTAATTTTTGATAATGTTCAATGACTCATTATTGATATGCAAGATATCAACTCAGTTGAGTATATCTAGTCTAACTTAACACCAAAACTTGGCAAAGGCAATATTAGAAAGGAAAATTACAGATCAATTTCTGATTAAAGATGCAACAGTTTTAAACAAAACATTTCTAACCAAATCTAGTTAGCATTGTAAAAGATAAATAAATACCCACGGAGGGGAAGGGTGATCTAGGAATGAAAGGTCTGTTTAAAATTAGAAAGCCAATATAATGTAATTCACCATATTAAGAGAAAATGAGAGAAATTATGTGATAATGGCTATAGATGAAGGAAAAAATGTCCTTTCACTATAAAAATTCCCACTTAACTAATGGTAAAAGAAAGTTACCGTAATGTGATAAAGGAAATTTGAAACAAGAAAATATATAGCAAATATTCCAGTTAATGATGAAATCGTGACTGTTTCTTCCTGAGATCAGGAACATATTCATTTCACAATTGTAAAATAATCCTTTTTAACATTGTATGGATGATCTGAGCCAGGAAAATAAGATAAGAAAAAAAAAGTAGAAAGATTGGAAATGAAGAATGAATGATGTCATTGTCTGTAGATGATATGGCTGTGTACATAGAAAATTCTAAGAAATTACAAACCAATCAGAATTAATAAATGAATGTAAGGTGCCTGGATACAAGGCCAATATATAATCTATTTTAACTTCATACATATATAAGCAAAAAACAATTAGAGATAGGCCGGTGATGGGTATTAAGGAAGGCACATATTGCATGGTGCACTGGGTGTTATAGGCAAATAATGAATCATGGAACATTACATCAAAAACTAAGGATATACTGTATGGTGACTAACATAACAAAATAAAAATTATTATAAGAAAAAAGAAAGAAAATGACAATTGAAAAATATCACTCTGTGTGTGTGTGTGTGTGTGTGTGTGTGTGTGTGTGTGTGTGTGTGAAAGAGAGAGAAAGAGGGACAGACAGACAGAAACATAATGGTTTTGGGAGTAGAATTAGGTGATTCATCACTTGCATATAACACCCGCTGCTCATCATAACAAGTCCTCTCCGTAATATCCATCACCCATTTAAGCCCATTCCCCATCCACCTGCCTCCATCAACCCTCAGTTTGTTCTCTATCTTTTAGAGTCTCTTATGGGGGTGTCTGGGTCTCAGTTGGTTAAGTGCCTGCCTTCATCTGGGATCATGACCTCAGGTTCCTGGACCAAGTCCCGCATCAGGCTCCCTGCGCAGTGGGGAGTCTGCTTCTCCCTCTCCTTCTGCCCCTCCTCCCACTCATGCTTTCTCTCTCTCTCTCTCTCAAATAAATAAATGAAATATTTAAAACAAAAAAAGAACCTCTTATGTTTTGTTTCCCTCTTTCCTTTCCCCCCCTTCCCAAATATTCATCTGTTTTGCTTCTTAAATTCCACATGTGAGTAAAATCATATGGTATTAGGCTTTTTCTGACTGACTTATTTTGCTTAGCATAATACACTCCAGCTCCATCAACCTCATTGCCAATGACAAGATTTCATTCCTTTTTTTATGGCTGAGTAATATTCCATTGAATATATATACTACATCTTTATCCATTCATCAGTTGATGGACACGGGCTCTTTCCGTAGTTTGGCTATTGTTGATAATGCTGCTATGAACATCAAGATGCATGTACCCCTTCAAATCTGTATTTTTGTATCCTTTGGGAAAATACCAAGTAGTACAAAAGCTGGGTCATAGGGTAGTTCTATTTTTACTTTTTGAGGAACCTCTATACTGTTTTCCAGAGTGGCTGCACCAGTACATTACTTTTAACCCATGTCTTCATTTCAAGGAAAGGACAGTTCTTTACATTGAATACTTTTACCTTTATTTTTTAAAAGATTTTATTTATTTGAGAGAGAGAGAGAGACAGAAAGACAGGGAGAGAGAGAGAGAGAGAGAGAGAATGAGCCAGGGGGAGGGGCAAAGGGGGAGGGAGAAGAAGACTCCCCACTGAGCAGGGAGCCCAATGTGGGGCTCAATCCCAGGACTCCAAAATCATGACCTGAGCTAAAGGCAGACACTTAACCAACTGAGCCACCCAGGAACCCCTCTTTTGTGTTTTCTAAATAGAGTATCATGTCATCAGCAAATAATGAACATTTGACTTCTTCCTTGCCAATTTGGATACCTTTTATTTCGTTTCTCTTGTCTGATTGCTGAGGCTAAGACTTCCAGTACTATGTTAAATAGTAATGATGAGAGTGGACATCCCTGTCTTGTTCCTGATGGTAGAGGAAAAGCTGTCAGTTTTTCCTCATTGAGGATGATATTAGCTGCGGGTCTTTCATATATGGCCTTTATGATGTTGAGGTATGTTCCCTCCATACTTACTTTGTTGAAGGTTTTTATCAAGAATGGATGTTGGATTTTGTTAAATGCTTTTTTTGCATCTATTGAGAGGATCATATTGTTCTTATCCTTTCTTTTATTCATGCGGTGTGGTATATCATGTTGATTGATTTACAAATATTGAACCAGCCCTGCAGCCCAAGAGTAAGTGCCACTTGATCGTGATGATTAATTCTTTTAATGTACTGTTGGAGTTGATTTGCTAGTATCTTATTGAGAATTTTTGCATCCTTGTTCATCAGGGATATTGGCCAGGGATAGTCTCCTTTTTTGGGGGGGGGGGTCTTTGTCTGGTTTTGGAAGCAAGGTAATGCTGACCTTGTAGAATAAGTTTGGAAGTTTTCCTTCCATTTCTATTTTTTGGAACATTTTGAGAAGTATATGTATTAACTCTGGTAGAATTCCCCCATGAAGCCTGTGGCCCTGGACTTCTATTTGCTGGGAGATTTTTGAATACTGATTCAATTTCTTAAGCCAAGGTTTTTCAGAGTCAATGCACACATACAAATTAACCATATCAGAAAAGACTGATACCTTGTCTTCACTAAAATTAAGAAGTTTTAGAGTGAGGTCAGTCAGCAGAAGAGGAAGCCCTGGGCCCTCTTTACTCCACAGGGACACCAATTCAACAATTCATGTACAAATTCCCTCTATAAGAAATCCAGAAACTAGGTAAGGAGTTCTTGAATCCCAATGATTGCAAATGTACTGATATCAGAGGCAGTATGGGAATTAAGACACCTTTCCATAATCCAAGCCCCTCACATAATGACATATGACCAGGAGGCAACCTCCCAGCTCCTAGCTTTCTGGGAAGGGAAAGAGGTAGATCAGTATATCCAATGCCCAAACTTGTCCAGGGGCTACCCACAGGACTGGCTTCCATCTAGCCTGTCTTGGAGTTCTGTTGGGACCTGGCATAATATAGCTGACTTATGCCAGTGAGAGAGAGATGGTGGTTTGGGCTGGCAGTTGTCATAGCCCCATAGCTTCTCTTCCGGGCTCAGTACAGAATGAGTGGATTAAAAAATCCCAGCTTTTCCCTGGATAGGGTAAGCGATCTACCATTCCTCTAACGCCCAAATTTTTCTGAAGGCTGCACAAAGGACTGACTTCAGTCTAACTTGTCTTGGAATGCTGGTAGGACCTGGCACAAATTGGCCATCGGAAGGTCAGTGAGAATAGAGATGTCAGTTTGATCTAGCATGCAACTAGTCACTATAGTTGGGTAGAGGTACACTGGAAAAATAGACATTAAGTCAAAACCCGTCATAAGAAACAAAATCATATACATTATTTACATTATATGATGACAAAAAGGATTAATTCACCAAAAATATTAATAATTATAAGCATATATACACCCAACATCAGAGCACCTAAATATATAAAGCAAATATTGACAGAACTGAGTGGAGAAAGCAATAGACAGGAATACAATAAAAGTAGGAGACTGCAGTGCCTCACTTTTTTTTAAAATTAAGACAATATATTATTTGTTGCAGGGGTAGATGTCTGTGATTCATAAGTACACAATTCACAGTGCTCACCATAGCACATACCCTCCCCAGTGTCCATCACCCAGCCACCCCATCCCACCCACCCCCTCCATTCCAGCAACCCTCAGTTTGTTTCCTGATATTAAGTTTCTCTTATGGTTTGTCTCCCTCTCTGGTTTCATCTTGTTTCATTTTTTCCTCTCTTTCCCTATGATCCTCTGCCTTGTTTCTCAAATTCCACATATCAGTGAGATCATGTGATAAGTGTCTTTCTCTGATTGACTTACTTCGTTTAGAATAATAGCCTCTAGTTCCACCCATGTCATTGCAAATGGCAAGATTTCATTTTCTGATGGCTGCATAATATTCCATTGTACATATATACACCACATCTTCTTTACCCATTCATCTGTCAATGGACATCTAGGCTCCTTCCATAGTTTGGCTATTGTGGACATTGCTGCTATAAACATTGGGGTGCAGGTGCCCCTTCGGATGACTACATTTGTATCTTTGGGGTAAATACCCAGTAGCGCAATTGCTGAGTCTTAGGGTAGCTCTATTTTCAACTTTTTGAGGAACCTCTATACTGTTTTCCAGAGTGGCTGCACCAGCTTGCATTCCCACCAACAGTGTAAGAGGGTTCCCCTTTCTCTGCATCCTCGCCAACATCTGTCGTTTCTTGACTTGTTAATTTTAGCTATCGTGATTGGTGTGAGGTGGTATCTCTTTGTGGTTTGGATTTGTATTTCCCTGATGCCAAGTGATGTTGAGCACTTTTTCATGTGTCTGTTGGCCATTTGGATGTCTTCTTTGCAGAAATGTCTGTTCATGTCTTCTGCCCATTTTTTGTTTGAATTATTTGTTCCTTGGGTGTTGAGTTTGATAAGTTCTTTATAGATTTTGGATACTAGCCCTTTATCTGATATGTCATTTGCAAATACCTTCGCCCATTCTGTCAGTTGTCTTTTGGTTTTGATGACTGTTTCCTTTGCTGTGCAAAATGTGCAAAAGCTTTTTATCTTAATGAAGTCCCAAGAGTTCATTTTTGCCCTTGCTTCCCTTGCCTTTGGTGATGTGTCTAGGAAGAAGTTGCTACAGCTGGGGTCAAAGAGGTTGCTAACTGTGTTCTCCTCAAGGATTTTGATGGATTCGTGTCTCACATGTAGGTCTTTCATCCATTTTGAGTCTATTTTTGTGTATAAGAAAATGGTCCGGTTTCATTCTTCTGCATGTGGTTGTCTAATTTTCCCAACACCATTTGTTGAAGAGACTGTCTTTTTTCCCTTGGACATTCTTTTCTGCTTTGTCAAAGATTAGTTGACCATAGAGTTGAGGGTCCATTTCTGGGCTCTCTATTCTGTTCCATTGATCTATGTGTCTGTTTTTGTGCCAGTACCATACTGTCTTGATGATTACAGCTTTGTAATAGAGATTGAAGCCCAGAAATGTGATGCCATTCTTTTTCTTGCTTTTCTTTTTCAACATTCCTCTGGCTATTCGGGGTCACTTCTAGTTCCATACAAATTTTAGGATTATTTGTTCCATTTCTATAAAAAAGTTGATGGTATTTTGATAGGGAACATATTCAATGTATAGATTGCTCTAGGTAACAGACATTTTCATAATATTTGTTCTTTCAATCCATGAGCATGGAATGTTTTTCCATTTCCTTGTGTCTTCCTCAATTTCTTTCATGAGTATTCTATAGTTTTCTGTGTACATATCCTTTGCCTCTTTGGTTAGATTTATTCCTAGGTATCTTATGGTTTTGGGTGCAGTTGTAAATGGGATCGACTCTTTAATTTCCCTTTCTTCTGTCTTGTTGTTGGTTATAGAAATGCAACTGATTTTTGTGCATTAATTTTATATCCTGCCACTTTACTGAATTCCTGTATGAGTTCTAGCAGTTTTGGGGTGGAGTCTTTTGGGTTTTCCACATCAAATTTCATATCATCTGCAAAAAGTGAGAGATTGACTTCTCCTTTGCTGATTAGATGCCTTTTATTTCTTTTTGTTGTTTGATTGCTGAGGCTAGGACTTCTAGTACTATGTTGAATAGCAGTGGTGATAGTGGACATCCCTGCTGTGTTCCTGACCTTAGGGGAAAAGTTCTTAGTTTTTCCCCATTGAGACTGATATTCTCTGTGGGTTTTTCATAGATGGATTTTATGATATTGAGGTATGTACTTTCTATCCCTCCACTGAAGGGTTTTAATCAAGAAAGAGTGCCATGCTTTGTCAAATGCTTTTTCTGCATCTATTGAGAGTATCATATGGTTCCTCTTCTTTCTTTCATTAATGTAATGTATTGCATAGATTAATTTGTGGATGTTGAACAAGCCTTGCAGCAGGAATAAATCCCACTTGGTCATGGTGACTCATCCTTTTAATGTACTGTTGGATCCTATTGGCTAGTATTTTGTTGAGAAATTTTTTTAAAGATTTTATTTATTTATTTGACAGAGATAGAGACAGCTTGCGAGAGAGGGAACACAGGCAGGGGGAGTGTGAGAGGAAGAATCAGGCTCATAGCAGGGGAGCCTGATGTGGGGCTCGATCCTATAACGCCGGGATCACGCCCTGAGCTGAAGGCAGACGGTTAACGACTGTGCCACCCAGGCGCCCCTGTTGAGAATTTTGCATTCATGTTCATCAGGGATATTGGTCTGCAATTCTCTTTTTTGATGGGGTCTTTGCCTGGTTTTGGAATCAAGGTAATGCTGGCCTCATAGAATGAGTTTGGAAGTTTTCCTTCCATTTCTATATTTTGGAACAGTTTCAGAAGAATAGTTATTAATTCTTTAGATGGGAAGCCATCTGGCCCTAGGCTCATGTTTCTTGTGAGATTTTTGATCACTCCTTCAAATTCCTTGATGGTTATGGGTCTGTTCAGGTTTTCCATTTCTTCCTGGTTCAGTTTTGGTAGTTTATACATCTCTAGGGATGCATCCGTTTCTTCCAGATTGCCTAATTTGTTGGCATATAGTTGCTCATAATATGTTTTTATAATTGTTTGTATTTCTTTATTGTTGGTTATGATCTCTCCCCTTTTACTTATGATTTTACTTATTTGGGTCCTTTCTCTTTTCTTTTTGATAAGTCTGGCCAGGGGCTTATCAATTTTATTAATTCTTTAAAAGAACCAACTCCTAGCTTCTTTGATCTGTTCTGCTGATCTTTTGGTTTCTATTTCATTGATTTCTGCTCTGACCTTTATTATTTCTCTTCTCCTGCTGGGTTTAGGCTTTATTTGCTGTTCTTTCTCCAGCTCCTTTAGGTGTAGGGTTAGGTTGTGTATTTGAGACCTTTCTTGTTTCTTGAGAAAGGCTTGTATTGCTATAGACTTTCCTCTAAGGATCGCCTTTTCTGCATCCCAAAGATTGTGAATGGTTGTGTTTTCAGTTTCTTTTGTTTTCATGAATTTTTAAAATTCTTCTTTAGCTTCCTGGTTGACCCATTCATTCTTTAGTAGGATGCTCTTTAGCCTCCATGTATTGGAGTTCTTTCCAACTTTCCTCTTGTGATTGAGTTTGAACTTCAAGGCATTGTGGTCTGAAAATATGCAGGGAATGATCCCAATCTTTTGGTACTGGTTGAGACCTGATTTGTGACCCAGGATGTGATCTATTCTGGGGAATATTCCATGTACACTGGAAAAGAATGTATATTCTGTTCCTCTGGGATGGAATGTTCCGAATATATCTGTGAAGTTCATCTGGTCCAGTGCATCATTTAAAGCCTTTATTTCCTTTTTGATCTTTTGCTTAGATGATCTGTCCACTTCAGTGAGGGGGGTATTTAAGTCCCCTACTATTATTGTATCATTGTTGATTTTTTTATTTTGTTATTAATTGGCTTATATAATTGGCTGCTCCATGTTAGGGGCATAAATATTTACAATTGTTAGATCTTCTTGTTGTTAGACCCTTTAAGCATGATATAGTATCCTTCCTCATCTCTTATTATAGTCTTTGGTTTAAAATCTAATTTGTCTGATATAAGGATTGCCACTCAGCTTTCTTTTGATGTCCATTAGCATGGTAAATGGTTTTCCACCCCCTCACTTTTAATCTGGAGGTGTCTTTGGATCTAAAATGAGTCTCTTGCAGATAGCATATCGATGGGTCTTTTTTTTTTTTTTTTTTTT
>NW_024425341.1:5013603-5029193 GCF_017311325.1 Ursus maritimus | reverse complement strand
TTTTTTTTTTTTTTTTTTTTTTACCCAATCTGATAGCCTGTGTCTTTCAATTGGGGCATTTAGCCCATTTACATTCAGGATAACTATTGAAAGATATGAATTTAGTGCCATTGTATTGCCTTTAAGGTGATTGTTACTGTATATTGTCTCTGTTCCTTTCTGGTCTATGTTAGTTTTAGGCTCTCTCTTTGCTTAGAGGACCCCTTTCAATAATTTTTGTAGGGCTGGTTTGGTGATCGCAAATTCTTTTAGTTTCTGTTTGTCCTGGAAACTTTTTATCTCTCCTTCTATTTTCAATGACAGCCTAATTGCATATTTTTCTCATTTAGTGCCCTGAATATATCATGCCAGTCCTTTCTGTCCTGCCAGGTCTCTGTGGATAGGTCTGCTTCCAGTCTAATGTTTCTACGATTGTAGGTGACAGACCTCTTGTCCTGAGCAGCTTTCAGGATTTTCTCTTTGTCTCTGAGATTTGTAAGTTTTGCTATTAGATGTCAAGGTATTGACCTATTTTATTGATTTTGAGGAGGGCTCTCTGTGCCTCCTGCATTTTGTTGCCTGTTTCCTTCTTCAAATTAGGGAGTTCTCTGCTATAATTTACTCCAATATACCTTTGGTCCCTCTCTCTCTTTCTTCTTCTGTTGGGATCCCAATTAGTCTAATATTGTTTCACTTTATGGTATCATTTATCTCCCGAATTCTTCCTTCGTGACCCAGTAGTTGTTTATCTCTTTTTCTCAGCTTCTTTATTCTCCATCATTTGGTCTTCTATATCACTAATTGTCTCTTCTGCCTCATGTATCCTAGCAGTTAGAACCTCCATTTTTTATTACACCTCAATAAAAGCCTTTTTCATTTCGACTTGGTTAGATTTTAATTTTCCAGAAAGGGATTCTCTAGTATCTTCTATGCTATTTTCAAGCCCAGCTAGTATCTTTAAAATCATTATTTTGAACTCTAGTTCTGACATCTTACTAATGTCCATGTTGATTAGGTCTCTGGCAGTCAGTACTGCCTCTTGTTCTTTTTTTGGGGGAGGGATGACTTCTTCCATTTTGTCATTTTGTCCAGAGAATAGGTGAATGAGAGAACAAAATGCTAAAAGGGTAACAACAACCCCAGAAAAATGTACACTAAACAAATCAGAAGAGACCCGAAACTGGGGGGAAAAGAAAAAAAAAGAATATGATCAGGCTGGTGAATAGATCAGAGCCATACACTAGATTTTGGGTGTATTTTGGTCTGTTAGAGAAACTGCATCTTACAATTTTGAAGAAAGAAAAACTTAAAAAAATACACACACACATACACATACATACACACACGAAATAAGGTTAAATACAATGAAGGGATAGAATATGACTGTAAAAATGAAAATTAAAAAAGATTTATGGAATATTAAAAGGAATTGATATTAAGTTGGTTGAAAAAGGAAAGAAGAAAAATTTTAAAAAAAGAAATAGAAAAAGAAAAAAATAAAGAGGATTTAAAAAATTAACTTTGGAAGACTAAAGAATCATGGGGAAAAAGCCCTGAATTCTATATGCTGTATTCCCCTAGTGGTGGAGTTTTGCAGTTCTCATTGATTGGTAAACTTGGTTTTGGCTGGATGTTCTCGCTGATCTCCTGGGGCAGGGGCCTGTTGCATGATTCGCAAATATTTTTGTCCCAGGTGGAATTGCACCGCCCTTGCCAGGGGCCAGGCTAAGTCATCTGCTCAGGTTTGCTCTCAGCTTTTGTTCCCTGAAGGCTTTCCTTACAGCTTCAGAGGATGAGAATGAAAATGGTGGCCTCCCAATCTCTGGCCCCAGAGGAGCCTAGAGCTCAGGCCCCCACTCTTTAGTGCACCCTCAGAGAAAAGCAGTCACTCCTGTCTCCTTGGTCTCTGGCCACACTCTGTGCTTACCTGGCCTATGACCGAGCATTTCTATCTCTGGTACATGACTCCATTTGGAGTCTCCAAACCCAGAAGATTCCTGTGGCATGCTCCCATGCCGCTCCTCCCAGGGGAAGAAGGGGAGTCTCCATGGATCTGCCATTTGTTGGGCCCCTGCTCGAGCAGTGGATCATGGTTTCTGAAGCTAGAGCCCAGTCCTGGGCTGACTCTTTGAAGCCAGCTTCCCCGTTCTGATACCTGGGAGCTTTGCTGCACTCAGGCACCCTGTCTTTCTGTGACCCCAAAAGTCCTGAGACCACACTGTCCCAGCAAGTGTCCCCCTCCCCCTTAGCCACGACAGCAATGTCCCTCACTGGAGCAGACTTCTAAAAGTTCTGATTTTGTGCTCTGCTGCTCTATCACTTGCCGGCAGCCAGCTGACAGAGACCCTCTCCCCCTGCGGCCTATCTTCCCATTTTTGCCCCAGATTCACTTCTCCACATGTCCTGCCTTCCAGAAAGTGGTCGCTTTTCTGTTCATAGAGTTGCTGCTATTCTTTCTTCAACTTCCTGTTGATTTCATAGGTGTTCAGGCTGGTTTGATAACTATCTAGCTGAATTCCTGGGACCAGATGAATTTTAGGTCTCCTACTCTTCCACCATCTTGCTTTAGTCAGTTCCTCACTTTCAATGATAGAACACCCACACAGAAAATCAATTAAAGAACAACAGACTTGAGCAACACTATAGACCAAAGGGATGTAGCAGACATATATGGAACAGTCTACTCAACAGCAACAGAATATACATTCTTAAGTTCACATGAAATATTCTTCAGGATATATGATGCATTAGTTCAGAAGTTCTAACAAATTTAAAGAAGATTTATATTATACCAGGTATCTTTTCTTAACACAGTGGAATGAAACTAGAAATCAGTAGCAGAAGGAAAACTGGGATATTTACAAAATGTAGAAATTAAAATCAGCAAAAGTAAGCACTGGTTTTTTTTTTTTTCATGAAAATTAGTAAACCCTTAGCTAGACTAACACAAAGAGAAAAAAGACCGATATGAATAAAATCAGAAATGAGAGGGAAGACATTACAACTGATGCTACAAGATAAAAAGGATCATGAAATATTATTATGAACAATTTCATGCCAACAAACTGGAAACCGTAGAAGAAATGAATAGATTTCCAAAAGTATACAGCTTACCAAGGCTAAATTATGAAGAAATAGAAAGTGAACAGATTAAAAAGCAATAGGAAGTTTGAACCAGTAATCAAAAACCACCCAATAAAAAAAGCCCAGGACAGATCTGCTTTACTGGTGAATTCTACTGAACACTTAAGGAAGAATTAATACCAATATTCCTCAAACTCTGTCAAGAAATTGAAGAAAAGGGAAAACATTGAATCTCATTTTATTAACCAGCATTACCCTGATATCAAAACTATAATGGACAGAAAGGAAAAAAAAAAACTACAGGCTAATATCTGTGACAGATATAGATGCAGAAGTCCTCAACAAAATACTGGGAAACAAAGTTCAACAGCACATTAAAAGGATCATCCTCATGACAAAGTGATGGTTCAACGTACAAAAAGTGATCAGCGTGTTACACTACATTAACAGAATGAAAAATAAAAATGGCAAGATCATCTTAGTACGTACAGAAAAGGCATTTGACAAAATCGATATATGATATAAACTTTTGACAAATCAGGAGTGGAAGGAGACTACTTCTTCTTCTTCTTCTTCTTCTTCTTTTTAAAATAATATTTATTTTGTTATATTAGTCACCATACAGTACATCCCCAGTTCTTGATGCAATGTTCCGTGATTAATTACTTGCATATAACACCCAGTGCACATGCAGTATATGCCCTTGGAAGGAGACTACTTCAATATAATAAAGGCTATATATGAGGAGCTCAGAGCTAATATCATACTCAACAGTGAAAAGCTTAAAGTGAAACACTCTAACATCAGAAACAAGGTAAGTATGCTCATTATCACCACATCTTCTAATACTGGAAGTTCTAGGCAGGGCAATTAAGCAACAAAAAGAAATAAAAGCCATTTAAATCAGAAAGGAAGAAGTAAAATGGTTCCTGTTTGCAGATGACATGATCTTATGTATCGAAACCCTAAAAATTCAATAGGCTCCCCCCAAATAAAATATTTAGGAATAGATTTAAATAAGATAATGAAAGACTTGTGTACTGGTAACTACAAGACATTGATGAAAGACCTTAAACAACACAGAAACAAATGGGAAGACATTCTGCATTCTTGATTGAAAGAACTCACATTGTTAAAATGTCCATACTGCCCAAAGTTATCTACAAATTCAATGAAATTCCTATTAAAATTCCAATGGCGTTTTTCACAGAAATAGAAAAAAAATTCATGTGGAACCACAAAGGACCTCGAATAGCCAAAACACCTTGAGAAAGAAGAACAAAAGCTGGGGGCATCACACTTCCTGATCTCAAAAAACACAATTAACCTTTGAACAACATGAGTTTGAACTGTGTGGGTTCCCTTTTACACAATTTTTTTTTTATAAATATGGTATAGTGCTGTAAATATACTTTCTCTTCTTTATAGTTTTCTTAATAATAATCTTCTCTAGCTTTAGTGTAAGAATACAGTATATAATATATATACAAAAATATTTTTAATTGACTGTTTATATTGTCAATAAGGCTTGCAGTCAACAGCATGCTATTAAGTTTTAGGGAAGTCAAAAGTTATACACAGATTTTCAACTGCTTGGGGGAGTTGGTTCCCCTAACCCCTCTGTTGTTCAAGGGACAACTGTATTGCAAAGCTACTCTAACCAAGACAGTATGATGCAGTATGACGCTGGTAGAGAGGCAGATACAGACAGATCAATGGAACAGAATAGAGGGTTAAGAAATCAACTCCTATGTATATGGTCAACTCATCTTTGAAAAAAATTCCAAGAATACACAGTGGGGTAAACAATCTCTTTGAGAAATGGTGCTGGGAAAACTGGATATCCACATGCAAAAGAATGAAATTTGATCCTTACCTTACACCACACACAAAAACAATTCAAAATGGATTAAACTCACAAATGTAGGACACGGAACTATAAAACTCCTAGAGAAACCATAGGGGAAAAGCTTCATGACATTAGCCTTGGCAGTGATTGCTGGGATTAACATCGAAGTTACAGGGAACAAAACCAAAAAATAGACAAGTGGAATGACATAAAACTAAAAAGCTTCAACACAACAAGCGAAACACTTAACAGAGTAAAAGGACAACCTACAGAATAGGAAAAAAATATTTGTGAACCATGTATTAGGTAGAGGGTTAATTGATAGGAACTCCTACTATCAACACCAAAACCAAAACCAAAACCAAAATCAAAGCAAAACAAACCCCCCCCTAATAACCCGATTTAAAAGTGAGCTAAAAACTTCAATAGACTGTCCTCCTAAAATGCCATACTAATGGACCACATGTATATAAAAAGATGGTCAACATCACTCACCATGGGGTGCTTGGGTGACTTGGTTGGTTGGGTGTCTGCCTTTGGCTCAGGTCATGGTCCTGGGATCCTGGGATCCAGCCCCACATAGAGCTCCCTGCATAGTGGGGAGTCTGCTTCTCTCTCTCCCTCTTCCTCTGTCCCTCACCTCCAGCTCATGCTCTCTCATGCATGCTCTCTCTCTCTCAAATAAATAAAATCTTTAAAAAAAAATCACTAATCATCAGGAAAATGCAAATCAAAACCACAATGGGGTGTCACCTGTTAGAATGGCTAGTATAAAGAAAAATAAGTCAACAAGTGTTGGTAAGGTTGTAGAGAAATCGTACACTTGGTGAGAATGCAAAATACTGCACCCACTGTACAAAACTGTTGACAATTGCCCCCCAAAATTAAAATAGAACTGCAATATGATCCAGTTATCCTACTTCTGGGTATTTTCCCCCAAAGAATTGAGATCAGGATCTCAAAGTGATGTTAGCATTCTCATGTTCATTGCAATATTATTTACAATAGTCAAGATGTGGATACAAACCAAATGTCCATCAATGGATGAATGGATACAGAAAATGTGGTATAGACACAAAATAGAATGTTGTTAAGTCATAAAAACGAAGGAAATCCTGCATACGTGACAACATAGGTGAACCTTGAGCACATTATACTAAGTGAAATAAGCTAGTCACAGAAGCACAAATAACTTCATGATTCCACTTATATGAAGTATCTAAAATAGTGAAACTCATAGGAACAGAGAGTAGAAGGGTGGTTGCCTCAGTCTGGGAGGAGGGCAAATTGGATGTGGCTAATTGGGAAGAATAAAGTCACAGTCATGCATGATGAATAAGTTCTAGAGATCTGCTGTATAACATTGTCCCTATTGTTAAGAGTACTTGAACGTTTGTTAAGAGATCTTCTTTAAGCGTTTTTACCACAATACAATAAAATTTTTATAAATTCAAGATGTTCTGCTACCAAAAAGACTTATGAAAGGGAAAAGGGAAGCTACAATGTAGGAGAAGATTTTTGTGACACATATTTCCAATGAAGGACTTATATTCAGATATATGCAAATTCCTTACAGATCAATAACAGAATGTGGAAGAGCCTAACAGGCAAATAATTTCTTGCCTAATAGGTAAGAGTCTTCACAAAAGAGGATAATGAAGTGGCCCCAAACATGAAAAATTCTCATCATTACCAGAAAAAGACAAATTAAAAGAAATGAGAGCCTCCTAAACCCCTAAAGAAGGGCTAAAATTAAAAGAACTGACAACATCAAGGGCTGTTGAAATTATCAAGCAATTAGGACTCTGACACATTGCACATAGGACTATATATTGGTACAGCACAATTTTTATCACTGTTGAGCCATCTAGCATCTATGAGATTTCAATTAAAAATTTTTTATTGAAATGTGTTTTTAAAGATTAATTTATTATTTGGGGGGGAGGGGTAGAGAGAAAGGAGAGAATTCCAAGCAGACTCCACCACTGATCATGGAGCTGACTCAGGGCTCAATCTCACCACCCTGAGATCATGACCTGAGCCAAAACCAAGAATCAGCCATTCAACTGACTGAGCCACCCAGGTGCCCCAGTTTCAATTAAATTTATTAATCTTATTTTCTTTAAACTGTGTTTATCATACTTAAGTTTTATATTTACTTTATATTATAATGAACTTGATATTTATTTCCAGAATTTTGACAAAGATAATTCTGCATGAATTTTCAGTGTAATTAGCAAAAATATTTTTCTTTCCTTTTCCAATTAACTTGAAGCTGATTGTCTTTACTTCTCCCTTTGCTACACTTTTAACTTTAAATCTTACCTTCTCTTCCAATTCAGTAATCTATGTGTATGTAGGTTTCTGTATATTTAACATAAACTGAATCAAAATATTTTTTGGGTACATGGACAGAATTGAGAAAAAGATTCTGAAATTCATATGAAAAGTAAATAACAGTATCCAGGTAAATTTTAGTACTAACGAACGATGAATGAAATATAGAGCTTTTTATTTTAAAAACATCTTTCTGATTTTTAATGTAGTACCAAATATTAATTAGAATATCTCAGATACTTTGGTAGATATACATATTTAGAAGTTTCTTGTAATCACAATACCCCAAAAAATTTCCATTAACAATATAGATGCATATCTTCTTAAGTGTTTTTCTAAGTGAAACATAAAAATATTTATACTTTTTTTTTTTTTTACTAAGAGAGTATTAGCCACAACTTTGCGTATCTTAAAATATAGGCCTATGTCATCACTTTGTGGCATATCAGATTCAATTTATTTATTTATTTATTTATTTATTTATTTATTTATTTATTTTTAGTATTCGATTTAAAAATGAAAAATAATTCATTTTAAAAATCCATTATGAATATTTAGACTACTTCCAGTTTTTCATTGTTGCAAACAACCAGTAATAGACATTATTATATAAATACCCATTTTAGAGCAATTGTTCAACTATAGTCTCAGGTTAAATCTGAGAAGAGAAGTTGCCCAAATCTAGCCTTGATGTCCATTCTTAATTCATTCAATAGATTGTATGTGCATGTGAGTGTGTGAATCATTATGCATCTTATTACAATTATAACAAGAAATAAACATTCATTTTAAAAATATACGTATGCAAAAGAATGAAATAATCATTAATCTTAGCACGGAGAATTCATTGTTAAAAATATGTTAAAATATAGATGTACACACATGAGTGTGTGCATGTATATTGGTGTTTTTATATTTTACTTAGAATTATCACATTTTTGAAAATTCTAAATTAAAATTAGTTCATATACTTAGAATGGAAATTGCAGGCACTTTTTTTTACTTAACCTAAATAGTTTCCAAATGCAGACAAATGAACGGGCTAGGGAATTTTAGGAAGCCACTTCTATTATAAAACTAAGAGTATTTGCAGTTGAGGTAACAGATAATTGTTTTTTCTGGAATTCGAATTCATTTTTGTTTTCCTGATCCTTTCCCTTCAGTTAACCATGCCCTTTAAATTATTTATATTAGTGCTCAAAACAAAACAAAACCAAAAACAAAACAACACTGGCACTTTGTGTTGTGTTTTATTTTGTTTTCTCTTACAGCAACAGTCTCTAACAACCTTGGCCTGGAAGAAGGACAATACCAAATAAATCATCAGAAACGGACCTAAACCAAGAAGGGAAAAATAATTTCACCCTCATCTCTGTCGTCACTGCTGAGGGTTTAAAATATGAAATAATAAATCATCTGTACTTGAATCACCTAAATTATGTCTGATGTTTTCTCTGTATTTTCAGTCTCAACTTCTACCCTGTCTACTGCAACTTGAATCCAGAAGAGGCTTTGAATCAGGTGAAAGCAGCTTATCTCATGATGCCAAGAGGGGCTGCTAGTTCAGTCTCATGACCCAAGGATAGAGTGTCCCATTTTCCCTTATGCTCCTTAAGCTGACCTGAATCTTCTTCCCTCAGTCCAACCTCCCTCCTTCTCTTCAGAGCTCCTAGCTTTCAGCTAGTCTGTGATTTGCCCCAGTGGTACTTACTCAATCTCCTCTTGTTACTGTTTCTCCTCTTTGAAAGCTGTATATCCACTGTAGCCTGTTGAGACACCTGTTTACCAAGAGTAGATTTATCATGGAGCTAAGGAAGCCAAAGCATCAGGGCCACTTACTTGACTAGCGCTCTTATTTCCAAGTCAGGACCTTACATTTTGTATTCTTTTACTCAGAGTTCATCAAATTTTATATATTTTGGGACCTACAGAACCTGGATCTTCCTCTTCATCAGCAAACTTGGCAGTGGTGTGCTGGAGCCAGTTCATACCAGCTGGCAAGAAATTTTGCTCTCATAAAAAAAAAATAGACAAGTTTTGTGATGGTGTGGAGAAATTAGAACTGTTGCACACTGTTGATGGGAATGTAAAATGGTGAAGCTGTTATAGAAAAAAATTATGATAGTTCCTCAAAAAATTAGAACTTGAACTACAATATGATCCAGCAAAGATAGAGTAGAAATGTCTTAGAGAAAATTATTTTGCTTTTGGATTTGGAAAGGAGATGGATGCTGCAGCTAGGAGGATGCTGCTGAAATAAAATGTTTTGTCTCCTGGAGAAAACCTCTCTATTACTCATAATTCCATACAAATTGTGTGAAAGGCCAGTGAAAATTTGGAAATCATGCAATCATGTAATACTTTGAGGATATTTATTCCTATTTAGGAAACGCAGGGCTTAGTAATTCTCTCTCGGTCAAAATATGTGCTGTTATGCTGATATACTGTTGTGTGAACTCTTCACTTAGTAATAAATTCTCAGAAAGCAAAATGTAACACCATTTCCTCATTGCTTGAAGTCTACTGCATTTTTCTTTTGATACCCGACATTTTTCTGGAATTACTCTGGAACAATGATCAGTTACCTCTACAGTGTTAAATTCAAGAATTCATTTCGGTCCTCTTTGTTTGTTTGTTTGTTAGTTTGTCTATATTTGATATTTAAACTTTGGACCTTCTTCCATTTCTGAAACATTTCCTTCTCTTCTAATACCTAGTTGTGTATCCATCTCTGACCACTTTTTCTCAATGTACATTGTTACCATCCATTTATTTGTCCTTAAATATTGGTGTTATTTACACTTGACTTCCATTTCTTTTTGTTGTATACCAGTAGTTCATAACTAACTGTGTGCATCATTTTACTTGGGGAGATTTTGCAAAATACTTATTCTGAAGCATCCACCCTTGAAAAATGTATTCAGTAGGATATTTCTCTGATAATGCTGGTTATTCTTCTGATATAAAATACTCTTCTTTGTTGCTAACTCAGACACACACACATACACACACACACACACAGAGATCAGTATTTTATCTGAGTTCATATGTTTACCTAAATTCCTACTAGGCTCATGATGAAGTAGACACAGATTACCAAAATAATTCTTGGTGGGGGTTGTACCTCTCCCTAAGTGTGTTATGCAAGGTCATTTTTTGAATTCCTGAGTAAAAGAAGAGCCCAGCCTAAACAGGTAGAGTTCAGGACACGCAGAGTACTCACATGTGGATCATTAAAGGAAAATATACAGAGCTTGGCTGCCTCTCCAAAATTACAGTTAGAGACCAGGACACGATCCCAAGGAGAATGATCTCATCTATGAAACCTGAGATGACATCAGAAACTAATGATGTGCTGAACATAGTAAAAAAATTAAGAAACCTGAGATGTCCCTTACTAACAGTTTCCTCTTTGACTCATAGCTTTAGCTGAACACAACTTAGATGGATTCTAGTGGATGGTTTACGTCATCTTGTGCAGCTACAGTACTTTTTCTGGGCAGCAGAGTCTGTCCTCTATTTGATGACTAGCCCTCCAGGCTTCTTCGGTCTTGCAGCTCTGTAGTCTCAACACATGACTCCATAATTTCCAACAAAACTGAAGAAAGTGTGGAAAACACGATCCCTGTCCACTAACCATTTCTTTTTTTTTTTTTTAAAAGATTTTATTTATTCATTTGACAGAGAGAGAGACAGCCAGCGAGAGAGGGAACACAAGCAGGGGGAGTGGGAGAGGAAGAAGCAGGCTCCCAGCGGAGGAGCCTGATGTGGGGCTCGATCCCAGAACTCTGGGATCACGCCCTGAGCCAAAGGCAGACACTCAACGACTGAGCCACCCAGGTGCCCCTCCACTAACCATTTCTAACTGGCAGTGTCACAATTTATTCTCATGGTGCCTTGGCTCAATCAAGTTGCATAACCTTAGCTTCAAAGGAGGCTGGAAAACATCAGGAGAACTTATGAATATTTGGTGAGCTTTACTGTCCCTACCACGTGTGAAATGGAAAAAAACTAAGGTTGTGACGTCCGTGACTCGATACAAGCCCGCCACAGTTCCCATGACGGAAGACCTGCTAAAGCACCCAATGACAAAGCCATGGTCATTGATTTGGCTAAGGCTTCCCTCTGCTCCCTTCACTCTCAAGTCCCTAGAGAATCAGTTTGCTAGTTTCTGAGTTGGATGCTAAACAAATTTCTGAGGTACAGGGACACTGGAAAAGTGCCATTGCTGCATTGACAAGGCCTATAGCCATTTTAAAAAGTTGGACATCCTGGGTGCACATAAGTATGTGCATAAACGGAGTGTCAGGAGTGATAGCCACAAGAATCTTCCTTGCAGTCCTCTTACTACAAGGAGCATGAGTGGTAAAGGGTCTGAGCTGCTGCACATTGTTGGCGAGGCCACCCTGCCCATCATTCCAACCAATGGTAGAATCTTGATAGAGATACGAAGACAGGCAGTCCTGGATGACTCAGGACTCCTCTGACAGCTGCCTCTGGCTTAAGAACTCCCCAACAGTCCCGCTGACATTTCCGTACATTGAACAGACCCTCCGTAGGTGGTGTGAATCCTAGGCTGCTATTCAATTTTCTCTCCCTCTCTCCTTCCCTCGGGGTTGGACTTCACTGTCTGCCGGCTTTCTCAGGCTTTTCATCTTTCTCCCCATTTTTCACAGTGGTTTTCCTCCTCTTAAAATCAGTGCGCATTCAGTCTGTCCTGGCATCTGCTTCTCAGAAGATCCAGATTAGAACAAGTAATACTGAAGGTGTTATCAGTAAATTGGTAGTAAGATGCGGATTTGGTTTGGAAGCAAGGACAGGTTCCTCTTGGGGAAAAAAGGACGCAGATAGTTCCGACCACAAGGTGGCAGTACAACTCGAAAATTTTCATGGGGAGGAGGGAAAATAGCCCACTAGAGGAGACTGGTGGTAGAGATGCAATAAAGCAGGCATTTCAAGTCAGTGGAGTTAGCTGATTACTGCTGTAGAAGGATGATAAGAGATCCAAGGCTGTTGCCAAGCAGTTACTGCCTGTGCCTGCGAGCCACAGAGTCTCAGCAGTACTTACAAAGAGGCCTTTATCAGCCATTGTTGCGTGTCAGATACAGGTGAAAGGCAGGCAAAAAATCTGTTTGTCACCCTTGCAAGTTCCAGAGACATCTGACTACTCAGCCAAAGGAGCTCTGTTAGGCTAAGGTCAGGGTGCTGTGGGAAAAACCTGAGATCCCAAAAACAGGAAGGAGGACTTCTAAATGTATGCCACTGAAGATGTTGATTCTCTTAAGCCCACCTCCTCTGCCCAGTGATTGGAAGCCACTGTGCTTGAAGATGCTGCAGGAATTTCTTCCCTGCAAGGGAATGGCCCGCAGGAGTTTCCCATCTCTTCTTCTGACTCCTAGGCCACTAATTAGGATTAAATCCTATTGTAACAGAGGTGGTGATGTGCTGGCCAGGGGGTAATGCTTAGCTGGCAGAATCCAAGAGGCCATAATTACCACTGTGATCAGTATGGGTGGAGGAGCAGCCAAGGGAACTTGACTCACAGGTAGTTGTGCAGATAGTAAATCGAGGATTGAGGCTTTTTAGATGCAAAATAGACTGGCAGCCAACTAGGGAGTCCCTTACATCAATAATGAAGAGAAAGCAAGAATAGCAGGAGACCAAGGGTTGTCTCTCCAGGAAAAATCAGAATCCCCGAGTTTCAGTTCCCTGACCTCAACCAATTTTTAGATCTGAAACCCATCGACTGAGAATGTGGCTTGATTTCTTGTTGGAAAGACCCTCTAACTCCATGGAAAGTATAAACTATCATGATTCTCCCGTCTTTCCCTAAAGGAAGCTATAGCCAGTGCACTCAAGTGTCTGTACACTGGCAGAAGGGAACTGACAATATATTTTGAGGACAATTGACACAAATTCTGGGTTGATTTTGATACTCATCAGCACTCTTGTTGGATTTGAGCCTAGGAGAACCAGGTAATAAATTGGTTCTTGGCTAAAGTTTGGCTCACAGTTGCCTACTGAGTCTATAGATACCTCCAGTGATCATTTCCCCAGTCTCTACTGAATACCTGGAATTGATACACAGTTGGAGTAATCCCACATTGAGTCCTGACCTGTGGAGTAAAAGCTATCCTAGTAGAAAAAAACAAAAGTAAACCCCTGCCTGACACCATTTCACCCACTGGCCAAGACAGTAAATCAAAACCACCATGTACAGCGACAGATGGTAGCCACACTTGTGTGAGCATAGCACGACACATAGGGTTGTTGAATCACGATGTTGTACACCTGTAACTAATATAATATTCTCTTGTCAAGTATACTCAAAAACAAAAAACAAACATAGCTTGGGGAAAGGAGGTAGTGGAAATTATTACCACTGTTAAAATGCAGGGGTGGTGGTCTCTATCATATTTTTGTTTAATTTGTCAGTCTGGTCCCTGCAGAAACCAGATGGAACCTGATAAATGATCAGACTAATGCTGCCTTATCTAACAATACAGTTCACCCTTGAAGAGCATGGGGGTGAGGGATGCTGAACCCCCCTTCATGGTTAAAAATGCATGTATTTTGTATGTTATATGTGTTAATACTGTATTCTTCCAATAAAGTAAGCTAGAGAAAAAAAATTAAGAAAAATCACAAAAAAGAGAAGATACATTTACACTACTGTACATATATTGATTGAAAAAAAATCTGCATTATCGGTGGTCCTGAGAAGTTCAAACTTATGTTGTTCAAGGGTCAACTGTATACCTAATTCAAATCAATGTGTCAGATGTAGTATCATTGATGGAAGTGATTACTAAAATCTCAAGCACATGGTATGTGACCACTGATTTGAGGAATATAATATTTTCCATCACATCAGTAATAGTTTTTGTCCATGTTCACATTCCCTGACACTGCTAATTCCCTGTGCAGTAGGAATAGGCAAAAGTAAAACACAATACACTCCAGAGGAATCTCTTCTTTCCTCAAAGTGTCTCTTGCTGTCTTCTAATGGCAAAGTTTAGCATCACTATCACTTGTAATAGATAAAATATTTAGAATTCAATCCATTATTGCAGAACAGGTATTGAATAGTGAATTCAAATCTGAGAGGCAATAAATAACCTGGCCTTCTGGCCTTCTGGTTATGGGCCTGAAAAGTACTGAAGCATTGGAGAAAAGGAGGTCTGGGGTAGAGGCATGTGGGTACTCCCACATATGGGAGTAGGTACGAATTGTTAATATTTTTGTATCACATATTCATACCACTAGAAAACATTCATTACAAGAAAGGCACTAAAAACCAAGTTGTCCCAGGAGTGTCATGATGGGCATATAAATGACATGGCCATGGTAGCTATGTATAGGCCTAATACGTACATTTCCACTTACTGAAGCAAATAGTTACTGCTGCCTCTAAATGTCAAACTTGTCAGAGGCAGAGACCAGTATTAAGCTCCAATTTAGCACTTTTTTTTTTTTTTAGGAAATCAACTTGGTCACAAGTTGATCATGTCAGAACTTCTTCCATCCTGGAAAGACCAGAGGTTTGTTCTGTTAATTTTGTTCAATTATTTGTTCACCTTTCCTACCAGCAGAGCCTTAGCTGGCATGACTGTATATGGGATTACTGATATAACCAGTAATATAATGGAATCCATAGGCACAGACTCCCACATTCATAGCATCTGACCAAGGCAACCACTTCATAGTGAAAAAGGTGTGGTTGATTTCCAATGATTGTTTCTCATAACGTGTCACTTAGCCTCATAGAACTCTTGAACAGCTTTCTAAACGTGCAACTGAATCACCAGATTGAAGGAGGTTTTCTAAAGTAATGCGATAATTCCTTTGATGATTAATTTTATGTCTCAACTGACTGAGCTATAAGATACCCATAGGTGGTAAAACATTATTCCTAGGTATCTGAATAGAACAAAAATGTTGAGGAATGGTGAATTTGCTCTCTGCCTGAGCTGAACACACCCATCTTTTCCTGCCTTTGAACATCAGTAATCCTTGTTCTTAAGGACTCAGATAAAGGGCTTACAAAATCAGCACCTGATTCTCAGGTCTTTAGACTCATCAGACACTGATTGTACCACCAGCTTTCCTGGTTCTCCAGCTTGCAGGTGGCTGACCATGGGACTTCTTGGCCCCCATAACCACATGGGGCAATTCTAAAATAGAGCTCATATGTATCTCAGGGCGCCTGGGTGGCTTAGTTGTGTAACCGTCTGCGTTCGGCTTAGGTCATGATCCCAGAGTCCTGGGTTTGAGCCCCATTTGGGCTCCCGGCTCAGCAGGAAGCCTCTTCTCCCTCTCTGCTGTTTCCCCTGCTTGTGCT
>NW_024425341.1:4920491-5010491 GCF_017311325.1 Ursus maritimus | reverse complement strand
TTCTTATTTTCCTTTTTTGATTGTTGATTGTATGTAAAAACACAGCTGGTTTTTGTATGTTGATTTTGTATCCTACAACTTGGATGCATATGCTTATTAGGTCTGCCAGGTTTTTGTTTTTTTTTTGAATCTTTGAGGTTTTCTGTATATAAGATCATATTATCTGTAAACAGAAACAATTTTACTTCTTCCTTTCTGATTTTTATGCTTTCTATTTCTTTTCCTTGCCTAATTTCTCTGGTTAGGAATTCCAGTACCAGGTTGGATATAATTGGCAAGAATGGGCATCCTTATCTGATTTCTGATCTCAGAGGAAAAGTTTTCAACTTTTCACTTATAGGTATGATGTTAGGTGTGGGCTTGTCATATATGGCCTTTATTATGTTGAGGTATGTTCTCTCTATACCCACTTTGTTGAGTTTTTATATAAAATGGCTTTTGAATTTTGTCAAGTGTTTTTTCTGCCTCTATTGAGATGGTCATATGATTTTTATTATTCATTTTGTTAATGTGGTGTATGGCATTGATTGATTTGTGGATGTCGAACACCCTTACATCCCTGGAATATATTCCACTTGATCATAGTGTATGATCCTTTTAATGTATTGTTGAATTTGGTTTGATAATATTTTGTTGAGGGTTTTTGCATCTATATCCAGGATATTGACCTATAATTTTATTTTCTTGGGGTGTTCTTATCTGATTTTGTTATTAGGATAATGTGGGTCTCATAAAATGCATTTGGAAATGTTTTGTCCCCTTCTATTTTTTGGAAGAGTTTGAGAAATATAGTTTTTAATTGTTCTTTGAATGATTAGTAGAATTCATCAGAAAAGCCATCTGTCCTGGACCTTTGCTGGGAAGATTTTAATACTGATTCAATCTCCTTAGTAGTATTTGGTGCATTCAGATTTTCTGTTTCTTCATGATTCAGTCTTGGAAGTGTGTAGCTTCTAGGAACTTATCCATTTCTTCTACGTTGTTCAATTTTTGGCATATAATTGTTTATTGTAGTCTCTTATGATCCTTTGTATTATCGTGATACCAGTTTGAACCTCTCCTCTTTGCTTTATGATTTTATTTATTTGAGTCATCTCTATTTTTCTTGGTAAGTCTTGCAAAAGCTTTGTCTGTAAACTCTTTTCAAAGAACCAGCTCTTGCATTCGTTGATCTTTTCTACTCCCTTTTTAGTCTCTACATCATTTTTTTTCTATTCTAATCTTTATAACTTCCTTCCTTCTACCAACTTTGGGCTTAATTTGTACTTTATTTTCTTTATGTGTTAAGTTAGGTTGTTTACTCGATATTTTTCTTGTTTCTTGAGGTAGGCATTTATTGCTATGAACTTCCCCCTTGCAACTGCTTTTGCTGCATCCATCAGTTTTGAAACATTGTAGTTCCCTTTTCATTTGTCTTGCAATATTTTTTATTTCATTTTTGATTTTTTTGTTGACTTTTTGAGGTTCTTTTATACTCTAGATAAGTGTCCTATGTCAGATATTCAGTCTGAAACTCTTTTTTCCCAGTCTGAATTTTAATTTTTTTAGTCCTCTCAACAGGGTTTCTCACAAAGTGTGTATTTTAAAATTTAATAAAGTCAAATCTATTTTCTCTCTTATGTGTGTGGTTTTGGTATTAAAACTAAAAACTTTTTGACTAGTCCTAGATCACAAATATCTTCTCCTAAGTTTTTCTTCAAAAGTTTTCTAGTTTTACATTTTTCACTTAACCCTTGGGTCAAATTTTATCTAATTTTGTATAATGTATGAGATATCAGTCCAGGTTCATTCTTTTGCCTTTGGATGTTTAATTGCAGTGGCACCATTTATTTAAAAGGCTATATTTTTTTTCCATTCAATTGCTTTAGAAACTTTGTTAAAAACCAGTTGGGCATATTCATGTAGATTTATTTCTAAGATCTCTACTCCATTCAACTGTTCTAGTAGCTATCCCCCAGCCAGTATTATACTGTCTTGATAACTGTAGTTATGTAGGAAGACAATATCAAGTACAATGTTCACTTTACTCATCTTTTTCAAGATTGTTTTGACTATTTTTGATCCTTGGCATTTTCACGTACATTTTATAATTAGCTTGTCCATGTCTATACAAACAGTTGCTGCAATTTTAATAAGAATCATGTCAAAATTTACCTCTTTACTATGTTAAATGTTCCAACTCACGAACACATCTTTCCATTTATTTAGTTTTCTTTGATTTATTTAAATTTTCTGCATATAGATGCCAAAGAGTATATTAATTTTCCTAGAAATTATAAACAAATTCATTTTAATATCTATTTTCACACAGTTGTTGGTAGTAGAAATGCAATTAAGTTTGTGTGTTGATCTCTTATTATTGCAACCTTTCTGAACTTGTTAGTTTGAACAGATTTTGAGGGGGAAATGTCCAAAATTAAGGGAAATAAAAAGGAGAAAACCTTTGGGATAAAGAGCGTTGTGAAGATCTCCTTACCTAACACTATAAACGCAACACATACAAAAATAATAAATTATATTTCATCCAAATTTAAAAGTTTTATTTTGTGGAAGATCTCAATAGGAGGATAAACATACACACACACACACACACACACACACACGTACAGATCTTCTTCTACTTACTATCAGAAAGAGAAAGTAAGAAAACAATTCCATTGCAATGGTATCATTAGAATAAAATACCCTGAAACGCATTTAACCTAGGAGGTAAAAGACCTATACTCTGAAAACCATAAGACATTAATGAAAGAAATTAAACAGAACACACACACACACAAATAGAAAAGACAAAAAAGATATATCCTTTGTTTCCTTTTTACTCTCTTGCTTTCTTCCCCAGTACTTTGATGATTTCTTGTAGTGGTCTGTTTCAACAACTTTCTCTAAACCAATCCTACAAGAAATATTATAGGTAAGTCTTTCAGTGAAAAGGAGAGACCAAAGTGACAAAGACAAGAAAATCTCCAGAAATAATGACAAAACAAGAATGAAATGGCAACAAATACCTATCTATTAATAGTTACTTTGAATGTAAACAGACTAAACTCTCCAATCAGAAGATATAGGGTGTTAGGATGGATTAAAAAACAAGACACATCCATATGCTATCTACAAGAGATTCATTTTTGACCTAAAGATTGAAAATAAGAGGATGGAGAAACATTTCTCACACAAATTGATGTCAAAACAAAGCTGGAGTAACAATACTTATATCAGACTTTAAAACAAACACAGTAACAAGAGACAAAGAAGGGCACTATATAATCA
The DNA here is from genome assembly GCF_017311325.1 of Ursus maritimus. Lineage (NCBI taxonomy): Eukaryota > Metazoa > Chordata > Mammalia > Carnivora > Ursidae > Ursus > Ursus maritimus. The sequence continues at coordinate 5,007,221 of NW_024425341.1, read as the reverse complement.
TAAAGCAGATAATCCAACATGAAGATATAACAATTGTAAATATTTGTGCCCCCAACATGGGAGCACACCCAAATATATAAAACAACTAAACAAACATAAAGGAACTCATTGAATATAGTACAATAACAGTAGGGGACTTTAACACCCCACTTACATCAATGGACAGATCATCTAAGCAGAAAATAAACAGTGGCTTTATTTTTTATTTATTTATTTATTTTTTTTAAAGATTTTATTTATTTATGTGACAGAGAGACAGCCAGCGAGAGAGGGAACAGAGCAGGGGAGAGGGAGAGGAAGAAGCAGGCTCCCAGCCGAGGAGCCCGATGTGGGACTCGATCCCGCAACGCCAGGATCACGCTCTGAGCCGAAGGCAGACGCGTAACGACTGCGCTACCCAGGCGCCCCTAAACAATGGCTTTAAATTACACACTGGAAAAATGGACTTAACAGATATATTCAGAACATTCCACCCTAAAACAGAAGAATATACATTCTTTTCAAGTGCACATGGAACATTCTCCACAGCACATCACATATTAAGTCATGAAACAGGTCTCAACAAATGCAAAAAGATTGGAGTCATACCATGCACCTTTTCTGACTACAATGGTATGAAACTAGTAGCCAACCAAAGAAAAAATTTGGAAAGACTACAAATACATGGAGGTTAAACAACATACTACTAAACAATGAACAACAACAACAAAAAATACATGGAAACAAATGAAAATGAAAACACCATTGTCCAAAACCTTGAGATGCAGCAAAATGGTCCTAAGAAGGATAGCAATGCAGGCCTACCTCAAAAGGCAAGAAAAATCTCAAATTAACAACCAAGGCTTACACTTAAAGGAGCTAGCCTAAAGCCAGCAGAAGGAAGAAAATAGTAATTAGAACAGAAAAAAATGATATAGAAACTAAAGAAAACAATAGAACAGTTCAATGAAACATGAAGGTGGTCTTTGGAAAAAAATTAATACAATTGATATACCCCTTACCAGGCTTATCAAAAAGAAAAGATGGGTGCCTGGGTGACTCAGGCAGTTAAGCATCTGACTCTTGGTTTTAGCTCAGGTCATGATCTCAGGAGCAAGAGTAAGCCCTGCATTGGGCTCCACACTCAGTGTGGAGTCTGCTTGGGACTTTTTCCCTCTCCTCTGCCCCTCCTCACCCTGTGTTCTCTCTCTCTCTCCAACAAATAAAATCTTTAAAAAAGAAAGAAAAGAGAAAGACCCCAAATATATAAAATCTACAAATGAGAGAAGAGAAATAAAAACAACCCCACAGAAATACAAAGATAAGAGAATATTTTTAAAGAGTTTTAGTTCTTTATTTTGGAGAGAGAGTGTAGAGCTGGGGAATGGAGTAGAGAGAGAGGAAAGAATTCAAGCAGACTCCATCCTGAACACAGAACCTGACAGGGTGCTCAATCTCACTCCCTGGAGATCATGACCTGAGCTAAAACCAAGAGTCAGACACTTAACAGACTGAGCCACCAGGTGCCCCCCAATTACAAGAGAGAATATTATGAAAAACTATATGTCAACAAATTGGACAACCTGAGGAAATGGATGAATTCCTAGAAACATATAAACTAACAAAAATGAAAAAGGAAGAGATAGAAAACTTGAACAGACCAATAACTAGCAAAAAAATTGAATCGGTAATTGAAAATCTCCCAACAAATAAGTCTAGGGCCAGACAGATTCACAGGGGAATTCCACCACAAATTTAAAGGAGAGTTGATGTGCTATCTTCTCAAAACAATTCCAAAAATGAGAAGAGGAAAGTAAACTTCCCACTTCCTATTATGTAGGCTAGCAGAATGCCCTGATTCCTAAACCAGACGAAGACTCCACTAAAAGAGAACTACATGCTAAGACCCCTGATGAAAATGGATGCAAAAACAATACATTAAAAAATCATTCACCATGATTGAGTAGGACTTATTCCTGGGCTGTAAGGGTGGTTTAATATTCACAAATCAATTAATGTGAAATACCACATTAATAATAAAAGAAGGACATAAGAAACCATATGATCCTCTCAATACATACAGAAAAAGCATTTGACACAGTACAATATCCATGCATGAAAAATCCTCAACAAAGTAGGTTTAGAGGGAACATACTCAACACAATAAAGGCCGTCTATGAAAAACCCACAGCTAATATTATCCTTAATGAGATATTAAAAACCGAGAGCTTTTCCTCTATAGTCAGGAACAAGACAAGAATGTCCTCTCTCACCACTATTCCTTAACATAGAACTGGAAGTTCTGGCCTCAGCAATCAAAAATCAAAAGAAATAAAGGCATCCAAGTCAGTAGGGAAGAAGTAAAAACTCTCAGCATTCCCAGATGACATGATACTATATGTAGAGAATCCTAAAGAATGCATCAAAATTGCTAGAACTGATAAACGACCGAGTTGTAAAATACAAAATCAACATACAGAAATTGGTTGCATTTCTATACATCACAATAATGAAGAAGCAGAAAAAGAAAATAAAGAATTAGTTCCATTCACAATTGGACCAAGAACCATAAGATAACTAAGAATAAACCTAACCAAAGAGGTGAAAGACCTATACTCTTAAAACTATAAAACACTGATGAAAGAAATTGAAAATGTCACAAAGGAATGGGAAGACATTCCTTGTTCATGGACTGAAAGAACAAATATTATTAAAATGTCTATATTACCCAAGCAACCTACACGTTTATTGCAATACAAACAGCATTTTTCACAGAGCTAGAACAAACAATCCTGAAATTTATATGGAACCACAAAAGCCCCGAATAGCTAAAGCAATACTGAAAAAGAAAAACAAAACTGGAGGTATCACAATTCTGGACTTCAAGTTATATCACAAATCTGTAGTCATCAAGAGGGTGTGGTACTTGCACAGAAATAGACACATAGATCAATGACAGAATAGAAAACCGAGAAATTAAACCACAACTATATGGTCAATTCATCTTCAACCAAGCAAGAAAGAACATCTAGTGGAAAAAGACAGCCTCTTCAACAAATGCTATTGGGAAAACAGGACAGCAACATGCAAAAGAATGAAACGGGACTACTTTCTTATACCACACACAAAAATAAATTCAAAATGGACTAAGGACCTAAATGAGAGACAGGAAACCATTAAAATCCTAGAGAAGAACACAGACAGTCACTTCTTTGACATTGGGCATAGCAACATCTTTCTAGATATGTTTCCTGAGGCAAGGGAAACAAAAACAAAAATAAACTAAAGGGACTACATCAAAATAAAAAGCTTCTGCACAGTGAAAGAAACAACCAACAAAACTAAAAGGCAACCTATGGAATGGGAGAAGATATTTGCTAATGACACAGCTGATAAAGGATTAGTATCCAAATATGTAAATTATACAACTCAAGACCCCAAAAATGAAGGATTCAATTAAAAAATGGGCAGAAGACATGAATAGACATTTTTCCAAAGAAGACATACAGATGGCCAACAGACACATGAGAAGATGCTCAACATCAGAGATCATTAGGGAAATGCAAAGCCAAACTACAATGAGAGAGTGCCTCACACCAGTCAGAACGGCAAAAATCAACAGTACAAGAAACACTAGGTGTTTCCTATGCAAGGTTGTGAAGAAAGTGGAGCAAGGGTGCAGAGAAAGTAAACCTTCTTGCACTGCTGGTTGGATTGCAAACTGGTGCAGCCACTGTGGAAAACAGTATGGAGGTTCCTCAAAAAGTTAAAAATAGAAGTACCTCATGATCCAGGAATTACATACTAGGTATTTACCCAAAGAATACAAAAATACGAATTCAAAGGAATTCATGCACCTTAATGTTATAGCAGCATTATTTACAATAGCCAAACTATGGAAACAGCTCGTGTCCATTGACTGATGAATAGATAAAGAAGAAATAGTCTATATATACAATGGAATATTACTCAGCCGTAAAAAAGAATGAAATCTTGTCATTTGCAATGACATGGATGGAGGTAGAGAGTATAATGCTAGGTGACATAAGTCAGTCTGAGGAAGAGAAATACCATATGATTTCACCCATATGTGGAATTTAAGAAACAAAACAAATGAGCAGGGGGTGGGGGAGGCAAACCAAGAAAGAGACAAGGATGTTGTCACACATATTTTGATATCTGTTTGGTTTCGGGCTTATACTATGCATGTAAAAAGTACTTGTTGAATTAAATTCAAATGTTGAGAATGCCTGTAAATTACGATGTCCAGCAAAAAAAAGAAAAAAAAAGGGCATTCAATACCAACGGTGCAAATACAGTAATGAATTTAAGTAATAAATATGTATTTCCCCTTTTGGTTACTTGACTGAACACGGAGATTTTTAGTAGAACTAGGAACAATCTTTTAATACTTATCCCTTCAATAACATATATATAAGACTTCAAAAGTTTGATCAGGTTATAGACAACCAGGAAGAAAGCTTAAGAGTAACATAATTTTTATATGTTAATCCCATCAATTTTCATATAATTTGGCAAAAAAGATAAAAATACTAACTTTAAGGTACATGGCAGTATTCAAATAAATTAACTGCAGTATACAACATGGATAACAGCCAAACTAATTGATTAGGCTATAAATACTTCCGTGAAATATGCAGAATTGGCTATTTTTAAGTTAAATTCCTTCTGTTATCATTTATTACCTGTACCAATATTTTCTTGATAAATAGACACTAAAATTAGATTTGAAAAAATCATTAAAAAGGAATATATATATTTTTAAAAGGCTAGCCTTCTCCATTTCCTCTTGTTTTCCTTTTACAAATTGAGAAAACAATCATTTGATTTTGCACATAAATATTGTATGTAAGGAAGGTAAGCAGAAGTGTTCCCAGGAAGGAGTACTCAAGAATTATCCAGCAAAAAAGTCCTTGCAAACTGAAATTATGCAAGTCACAACTTGCATATTTATCCAAAAAAATGACTGCTCTTTCCTAGTTATTCCCTTTGCCATACTGATAGGGGAAAAAGTTTACACTTAACCTTTTACTAGCCAGATTTTCCTAAGAAGCCAAGTTATACACAATGGAGTAAATCAATAATGGGAAAATACAGTTGTTCTTACAGGATCATTTCATAGTTGTGATTTCTTTTCTTTCTTTTTCTTTTCTTTTTTTGGCCTGATACTTTAAGTCCAAAACCATACTGAGACAGTAAAACACATATACACACCCATTCCATATTTAGCTTTTCAATGAGTTTCCTTAATCAGAGAGTTTTCTTTTTTTTTCACTGTTACATGTTCATATATTTTATTTTATTTTATTTATTTATTTTTTAATGTGAAGTTCGATGATTCATTAGTTGCGTATAACACCCAGTGCACCATGCAATATGTGCCCTCCTTACTACCCATCACCAGCCTATCCCATTCCCCCAACCCCCCCTGAAGCCCGCAGTTTGGTTCTCAGAGTCATTAGTCTCTCATGCCTCATTCCCCTTTCTGATTACCCACCCTTTCTTTACACCTTTCTTCTCCTACCAATCTTCCTAGTTCTTATGTTCCATAGATGAGAGAAATCATATGATAATTGTCTTTCTCTGCTTGACTTATTTCACTTAGCACTATCTCCTCCAATGCCGTCCATGTTGCAGCAAATGTTGAGAAACCATTCTTTTTGATAGCTGAGTAATATTCCATTGTATATATGGACCACAGCTTCTTCATCCAATCATCTGTTGAAGAGCATCTCGGTTCCTTCCACAATTTAGCTATTGTGGACAATGCTGCTATGAACATTGAAGTGCATATGGCCCTTCTCTTCACTACGTCTGTATCTTTGGGGTAAATACTCAGTAGTGCAATTGCTGGATCATAGGGTAACTCAATTTTTAACTTTTTAAGGGACCTCCACACTGTTTTCCAGAGTGGCTGTACCAACTTGCATTCCCACCAACAATGTAGGAGGGATCCCCTTTCTCCACATCCTCTCCAACAATTGTTGTTTCTTGCCTTGTCCATTTTTGCCATTCTAACTAGCATAAGGTGGTATCTCAAAGTGGTTTTGATTTGAATTTCCCTGATGGCTAATGATTTTGAACATTTTTTCATGTGTCTGTTAGCCATTTGTATGTCATCATTGGAAAAGTGTCTGTTCATATCTTCTGCCCATTTTTTTGATTTGATTATTTGTTTCTCGTGAATTGAGTTTGAGAAGTTCTTTGTAGATCTTGGATACAGTCTTTTATCTGTAGTGTCATTTGCAAATATATTGTCCCATTCCGTGGGCTGCCTCTTAGTTTTTTTGACTGTTTCCTTGGCTGTGCAGAAGCTTTTGATCTTGATGAAGTCCCACAAGTTCATTTTCTCTTTTGTTTCTCTTGCCTTTGGAGATGTGTCTTGAGAAAGGTTGCTGTGGCCGATGTCTTAGAGGTTGCTGCCTATGCTCTCCTCTAGGATTTTGATGGATTCCTGTCTCACATCGAGGTCTTTATCCATTTAGAGTTGATCACAAAGACAGCATGGTACTGGCAAAAAAACAAACACATAGACCAATGGAACAGAATAGAGAACCCGGAAATGGACCCTTGGCTCTTTGGGCAACTAATCTTCGATAAAGCAGGAAAAAACATCCAGTGGAAAAAAGACAGTCTCTTCAATAAATGGTGCTGGGAAAATTGGACAGCTACAAGCAAAAGAATGAAATTTGACCACTCCCTCACACCATACACAAAGATAACCAGAGAGTTTTCTAACAAACAAAGTTATCTACCAATGAAGACCTTAGATACCACTTTTTTTACTCTTCATGTGTCTGCACGTATGTGTATGTGTTTTGACCTGCGGCTTAAATTAGAAATCCAGCAGTAGATATGGTTAAAATAGGCAACTGTATGTTACCAAACACACTGCGAACTTCCATTTTCTGTTTTCCTTCACTACAGTAATTCAGCCATTGTGCCAGAAAACTATGACCTGGACTATTAACATTGCCAAGCGCTTCACCAGCAAATGGCCCATTTCCAGAGAAGAAAATGCACTTTATGACCCTTACATCATTCCTGAACTCGCTTCCAACATCCGCGCTTTGGAAAATTAAGCCCAAACCCACGAGTGCACCAGGACAGGCAAGCCTGTGCCTCAAGCGCGCAGTGGGCGGTGGGTGGGTGCTGGAGACTGCGGCTGTGCGCAGGGTCCGCAGAGGGGGCGGGGTGGGTGGAGCAGCCACACCCCCTCCCCCGCCTCCTGGCTGCCCGCGCAGACACCCGCCCCACTGGCCGGGATAGCAGGTCCCGCGCGAGCCGCCGCGGTTAGGCAGCCAACAGCCACCACCGTGGCAAGGCCGGCAGGCCCCACAATGCTGTCTCTCCTGCTGATCCTCTCAGGCCTAAGCCGGCTGACCTCCGCGGGCCCTCGTGAGTGAAGGACCCTGCTCCATAGAGGGCCACTTGTCCCAGAGCCTCTGGGCGTGGCGGGCCCCAGAACCTCGCTCCAGAACCCCGGGTCTGGTTGGGGAGAGCCCAGCGTCTTGTCAGAGCCCGCCTAGAGTCAGATCCTCCTGGGCCTGCTGCTTGGAGGGCTCAGAGCGGGACTGGGACAGTTGCCCCTCACTTGCCTGACCCTGCACTTGGAGGAGAGGGCGCACATCTTCTGGGAGGTGGGGCCTCCAGAGCAGCACTTCTTCGCCTGCTGGGGCTGAGGTCAACATGTCCCAAAAGGCTCTGGATGGTGGAGGGTCATGCTCCAAAGTGGTTAAGTTGGAAGAGTGACGTGATGTGAGAGGACAAGTGAAGAATAAGGACGCTGCCAAGCACTGGGGAATGCTCACACATGTTTTCCTTGCTGTAGATCCTGAAACATCACTTCTACAAATTACAGTGCCGCGGAAGATTGGGACAAACAGCAGCGACGGTGAAGTTTCAGAAACGCATGTAATTAAGAAATCCCTCTTTTAAGTTGTACTTTTATACTTATTTTTGTGACAGAGTGTGCGAGTTAAGGGGGAGGGACAGAGGCAGAGGAAAAGTGAGAATCTTAAGCATGCTCCCCACTGAGGGCCGAGGTTGATGGGGGGCTCCATCTCGACGGGAAATTGTGACCTGAGCTGAAATCAAGATTCAGGTGCTTAACCAATTGAGCCACCCAAGCATCCTGTGGAAATCCCTTTTTTAAAATGAATACTTTATTTTTATTGGACTACATGACCCAAATCAATTCATGCATATTCCTTTGAAATTTTTTGTTCTAATTACTGTGTTAAAGAGTCATTTTGTCTCAATGAAAGTGTTTGATTTTTCTTTTCATTTCCTAATAAACACTATGAAACTTTTTAAAAACCAACTCAGAAAAACGTACCCCAAATTCCTGTCACACAAAATAATATATACAGATTACCGGACTTTTTCTCTAGAAAATATGTGCATTTAAATATTTATTCCATGTATATGAGGTCACAGTAATATTTACCTTGTAACATGATTTTTAAAATGACTAAAGAATTTCTTCATGCCTATATTTGCATATATAATCTGATTAAAAAGTAAAGCACATACATTGTAAAATTAAATCTAGAGAGCACACAGAGTTGTTAAGAAGTGAATGTCTGCCTTGGTTTCTAAAGGTAGTAAATTTGAACTGAATTAATTTTTAGAGACGTGCACACTCCTGCACATATATTTTTAATAATAATATATGAGTGTGCTCATTGACTTTTAATTTATTTATAAAGTTAGAATTTACTTTGATGATCATAAATACAGCTTTGTCATTATTTTTCATAACTGCATGATCATCTCATTATATGGATGTAACATCATTCTTTGTCAAATTTAAAAATGTAGTTTTTAAAAATATTTATTTATTCGAGAGAGAGAGAGCATGAGCATGAGCGGAGGGAGAGGCAGAGGCAGAGGCAACAGACCGAGGGGCAGAGGGAGGGGGATAAGCAGACTCCCCGCTCAGCAAGGAGCCAGAAGATGCAGGGTTGGATCCCAAGACCCTGGGATCATCACCTGAGTGGAAGGCAGGTGCTTAACCGCTTAACTGACTGAGCCACCCAGGCACCCAAACATGTAGTTTTATAAGCCTTCTTGGATAGTCATTTCCATAGGATCGATGGGCAAGTCATTAAAAAAAAATGATAAATATTGCAAAACGTCTCATAAAAGTTGTGTTAGTTGACTCCCATTAACAAAAAATAATGACACTTACCTACTTGAGGGCTTTCCAGGCTTAGTTCTCATTTCTTTTAACATGAACATGAAAATGAATGCTTCACTTTTAACTGGCATTTTTTAATTAAGTCTTAAGATAACATGCCTTGATGTATATTGCCTATTTGAATCTTTTCTTTCTTGTTAATTTCTTTTTTTAATTATAATTATAATAATATTTTTTTATTATTTTATGTTAGTCACCATACAGTACATCACTGGTTTTTGATGTAAAGTTCGATGATTCATTAGTTGTGTATAACACCCAGTGCACCATGCAATACGTGCCCTCCTTACTACCCATCTCCGGTCTATCCCATTCCCCCAACTCTCTCCCCTCTGAGGCCCTCAGTTTGTTTCTCTTGTTAATTTCTTACTGATTTTGTTTCTTTTTATATGAATTAGAAGTTTTGGTTAGGACATTTTGATTTCAAGAAAGAAGGTTGATGTAAAGACACAGAGGCATCTGCTAGGAATCCAAGTATTGGAACCTCAGTGGCCAAATCTAGGAGGAGCATTGAATTACTAACTGGAAAATTGTTAGACAGTGGGGCAGGTTTTATAGACTGAGTGGTCTGTTCGACTGTCTCCCTTTATGGCACCAAAAAAATCTGGTGATTATGTGTTCGTAAAAGCTATTACACCGAAAATAAATATCCAGAGAGTTTAAAATGTTAAGAGGAGTATGACAACTACTGCGAAAATGCTAACCAAAAGCAAACACAAGTATCCATGAGAAAAACAGAAAAAAATCCACATTTAGTACACACACCAGTACACCATTGTGAGAGATAAGCATCATTACTTAATAAAATATTTAGTTCACTAGGAACATATAAAAATTCTAAATTTGTATGTATTTAAAAATGCTCTCAGCATATGTAAGAACTGATTGCAGTAGAGGGAGAAATTTTCAAATCTATGTTCATAGATCTTAAAATTTTTCAAATCCATTTTCATAGATCTTTTCTCAAATGTTGGTTTTTAAATCATAAAAAGATTCATAAAGACAATTTGAACAATAAAATATTTTATTGATGGCTTTATATAGAATTGAACCCATCACCCTGAATATATTGTTTTTTCCTCTCTGCTGTTCGTTAGGGCTCACTAGACTCTATAGGGAATCATCGTGAGGCTTTTATGTAATGGCAAAGCATATGATACAGCAAGAGAAAGAGAATTCAGGCAAATATCAGGAATTCAAGAAACATTCCTATGAACCCAAACTCTGCTTCTGGAACATGCTGAGTCCCTGGCTTGAAGTAGCGAGACTTATGGGGGAAATTTTGGCTTTCAGAGAGCTCCTTAAAAAGCTTTCAGTGACTCTCAGTAGCCAAGCCAGCCTTGTCAGCCTAGGTAGGGAAACACTAAAGAAGTTAACCTTGGCCAAGAGAGTACTTGAACCTGAAAAAGTACCTTACAAATCTCACTGCCTTTGTCTTAGCTGAAAGTGAGAAACGTCCAGAGTTCTAGGCAAACCCCAGAGGTAAAGATAGTGTTTTTCTGATCCAACTACAATTCAACTTTATCTCTACAGTAATGATGCACATTCTTCTCAGGAATATGCATATTATTCAACAAAATTGACAAAAGGAAAAAATCGTTAAAAATCAAATATTACCAATACAGTATCTGGTATCAATTCAATTAAGTTAAATCTTTAAAAGTTCTAAAAATGTATATGGAAATTTAAAAATACACTTCTACATTATTCATGGGTTGAAGAAGAAATCCTAAGTCATAATGTATATTAAATGATAATGGATGAAATAGAAGAATTACAACCCCAAATTCAAGTCATATTCTGAAGATGACATAGAGGCCTACTTTATAATTGTTTGCAATTTTGTTAATTTTACTCCTGTTTACACCCAAACAAAATATGTAATGAAGAAAACTACAGATTAAAAGGAGAAAGAAATAATATCACAATAATTTAGGGAGATGTTGACACATCTGTTTTTTCTTTTTTAAAGATTTATTTATTTATTTTAGAGAAGGGGAAGGGGCAGAGGGAGAGAGAGTCTTAAGCAGACTGCACTGAGCAGAGAGCTGGACATGGGGCTCCATTTCACACCTCCAGGCTCAGGGAGCTTAGATCATGACCTGAGCTGACATCAAGAGTCAGATGCTTAACTAACTGCACCACCCATATGCCCCAACACACTTTCTTCAATAGCTGTAAACTTACAGAAGGCTGAACATGAGAAGGATTAAAATGACTTATGCAGATAAATTTAGGAGGTCGGAAAAGATGGTGGAGGAGTCGAGGACCCCTTTTTTCAGCTGGTCGCCTGAATTGAGCTGGATATCTACCAGATCATCCTGAACACCCATGAAATCAGCCCTAGACATAGGAAGATACATCTGGATCTCTATAAATGAACATCTCCAGTGCTGAGTATTGAGGTACAAAGCGGGGAGCCGTGAACCTGTGCACAGGTATCAGAAGATAAATAGAAGGGGGAGGGAGCCCCCACGCTTGGGTGCTGGAAGCAGTAGCCACCTGCACTGGGGAGCAGGCCGGACTGGCGGACTGGCATGCACCCACGAGAGAGCAGACTGAGACCCGGAGCCTGGGAACACACACACCACTAGACTGACAACCGGAGTGCCGGAGCACGCACTGAAACTAGACCGAAACCGTGAGCCTGGGATCGCACACGCATCCAAACTGAGAACCGGAGCTCTGGAGTGCACACTCGAACTAGACTGATACCGGGAGCTTGGGAGCGCACACACAACCAAACTGAAAACCGGAGCTCTGGAGTGCACGAGAACCACACTAAAACAGGGAGCTTGGGAGCACACGTGGGGATCCGGGGACAGCTGGCAGTGTTAGAATCACAAAGGACAGAGATGGATGGGCCCTGGTAGGGAGGACTGGGAGAGTGGCTATGGGGAGCACAACCCAGGATGCTATGAGGTCTTTAGCAGCACCAACAGAAAAGAGTTAAAATGGCCAGGAGAGCTCAGTGGAGAGTGGACTGTGATCTTTCTGTTCTGAAACAGAGGCTAGGATATGGCCACTGTGGCTCTGACTCTCAGAAGAGTCACAGAAAACTGCAAGGGGATGCTGCCAGAGAACAAAAGCCTAGAAATACTGGCTCACAGTGTGCGCATCCCCATCCCCCCTCGCAGGGGGCAGGGAGACTTTACACAAACAGGGTGGCCTGAGTATCAGTGTGGCAGGCCCCTCCCCCAGATGGCAGGCTGAAAAATCAAGAAGCCCACATCCTTAAGGTCCCTATACAACAAGTGCACAGTGCCTGGGTCCTGGTCAATAATTTGAGGTCTGTGCATCCCCACAACCTCTCCTTATTAGAATGACGAGGAGGAGGAATCTTCAGCAAAGAAAGGAGACAGAGACTGGGACCTCTGCCACATAACTGATGGATATGGATATAACCAAATTGTCAGAAATGGAGTTGAGTAACAATGGCCAAGATGATGTTTAGGCTTGAAAAAAATATTAACAAAAATATTAATGAGAATGTAGAATCTCTAAGGGCAGAAATGAGAGTGAATCTGGAGGAAATTAAAAATGCTATGAATGAAATGCAGTCTAAAATGGATGCTCTGAGGGCCAGGGTAAATGAGGCAGAAGAACGTATTAGTGAATTGGAAGATGGGATGATAGAAAAGAAGGAAAAAATGGAAACTTGGCTAAAAAAATCCAATCTCAAGAATGTAGATGGGAGATTATTCACTCAATGAAACATTCCAATGTCAGAATCATTGGCATCCCCAAGGGGGTGGAGAAAGAGAGAGGTCTAGAAGAGATATTTGAACAAATTGTAGTTGAGACCTTCCCTACCTTGGCAAAGGAAACAAGCATTCATGTCCAAGAGGAAAAGAGGACCCCTCCCCAGATCAATGACAACAGACCTACACCACGTCACATAATAGTGTAATTCACAAATATTTAATCCAAGGATACAATCTTGAAAGAGACCAGGGGGAAGAGAATCCTAACCTACAGAGGGAAAAATATCAGAATAACGTCAGACCTGTCTACAGAGACCTAGAAATCCAGGAAAGGTTAGCAAGGCATATTCAGAGCTCTAACTGAGAAGAACATGCAGCCAAGGATCCTTTATCCAGCAAGGCTGTCATTCAGAATGGATGGAGAGACAAGGACCTTCCAAGACTGGCAGAAACTGAAAGAATATGTGACTACCAAGCCAGCCCTACAAGAAATATTAAGGGGGGGGGGTTCTATAAAAGTAAAAAGACCCCAAGAGTAATACACAACAGAAATTTACAATCTATAGAAACAAAAACTTCACAGGCAACATGACATCATTAAAATCATATCTCTCAATAGTCACTTTCCATGCGAATGGCCTAAATGCTCCCATAAAATGCCACAGGGTTGCAGATGGGATAAAAAAACATGACCCATCCATTTGCTGTCTACAAGAGACCCATTTTGAACCTAAAGATATATCCAGACTGAAAGTGAAGGGATGGAGAACCATTTTTCATGCCAATGGACCTCAAAAGAAAGCTGGGGTAGCAATTCTCATATCAGATGGATTAGATTTTAAACTAAAGACTAGAGATACAGAAGGACACTATATTATTCTTAAAGGATGTATCCAACAAGTGGATATGACAATTATAAATATATATGCCCCCAACAGGGGAGCTGCTAGATACACAAGCCAACTCTTAACCAAAAAAAAAAGAGACATATAGATAATAATAAAATAATAGTAGCAGATCTCAACACTCCGCTCCTAGCAATAGACAGATCACCTAAGCAGAAAAGCAACAAAGAAACAAGAGCTTTGAATGACATACTGGACCAGAGGGACCTCATAGATATATACAGAACACTACGCACATGGAACTTTCTCCAGAATAGACCATATTCTGGGTTACAAAACAGGTCTCCACCGATACCAAAAGGCTAACATTATTCTCTGCATATTTTCAGACCACAATACTTTGAAACTGGAACTCAATCACAAGGAAAAATTTGGAAGAAACTCAAACACTTGGAAAGTAAGAACCATCCTACTTGAGAATGATTGGGTAAACCAGGGAATTAAAGAAGAGCTTAAGCAATTTATGGAAACCATTGAGAATGAAAACACATCAGTTCAAAACCTTTGGGACACTGCAAAGGCATTCCTAAGGGGAAAATACATGGTCATCCAAGCCTCATACAAAAGAATAGAAAAATCTAAAATGCAGTTCTTATATTCTCACCTCAAGAAGGTGGTGCTGGAACAGAAGAACAGGCCTAACCCATGCACGAGAAGTCAGTTGACTAAGATTAGAGCAGAGGGACGCCTGACTGGCTCAGGTGGTTGAGCTTCTGCCGTTGGCTCAGGTCATGATCCCAGGGTCGTGGGATCAAGTCCCACATCAGACTCCCTGCTCAATGGGGAGCCTGCTTCTCCCTCTGCCTCTGCCACTCCCCCTGCTTGTGTGCTCTCTCTCTGACAAATAAATAAATAAAATCTTTTAAAAAAAGAAAAGATTAGAGCAGAGATCAATGAGTTAGAAACCAGGAGCACAGATCAGATGAACAAAACTAGAAGCTTGTTCTTTGAAAGAGTAAATAAGATCGATAAGCCACTGGCCAGACTTATTCAAAAGACCAGAGAAAGGACCCAAATTAATAAAATTATGAATGAAAGTGGATATATCACAACCAACACCAATGAAATAGGAAGGATCATTAGAAACTTTTATCAACAACTATATGCCAATACATTAAGCAACCTGGAAGAAATGGATGCCTTCCTGGAAACTTATAAACTATCATGTCTGAAACAGGAAGAAGTTGATTATTTAAGCAGACCAATTAATTATAAAGAGATTGAAGCAGAGATCAAAAATCTCCCCAAAAACAAGAGTTCAGGGTCTGATGGGTTCCCCTGGGAATTCTACCAAATATTCAAGGAATAAATAATACCTATTCTCCTGAGGCTGTTTCAAAAAATAGAAACAGAAGGAAAACTACCAAACTCATCCTATGAGGCCAGTATTACCTTGATCCCCAAACCAGGTAAAGGCCCCATCAAAAAGGAAAATTACAGACCAATATACCTGATGAATATGGACGCCAAAATTCTCAACAAGATCCTAGCTAATAGGACTCAACAGTACATTAAAAGGATTATCCATCATGACCAAGTGGGATTCATCCCTGGGACGCAAGGGTGGTTCAACATTCGAAAATCGATCAGTGTGATAGATCACATCAATTAGAAAAGCATCAAGAACCATATGATCCTCTCAATTGATGCAGAAAAAGCTTTTGACAAAATACAGCATCCTTTCCTGATTAAAACCCTTCAGACTGTAGGGATAGAAGCTACATTCCTCAAGTTCATAAAAACCATCTATGAAAAGCCTAAAGCGAATATCACTCTCAATGGGGAAAAGCTGAAAACCTTTCCCTTAATATCAGGACATGACAAGGATACCCATTATTATCAACATAGTACTAGAAGTCCTTGCAACAGCAATCAGACAACAAAAAGGGATAAAAGGTATCCAAATTGTCAAAGAAGAAGTCAAACTGTCTCTCTTCACAGATGACATGATACTGTATATGGAAAACCCAAAAGAATCCACCCCCAAACTACTAGAACTTATTGAGCAATTCAGTAATGTGGCAGGATACAAAATCAATGCTCAGAAATCAGTTGCATTTCTATACATGAACAATGAGACTGAAGAAAGAGAAATTAGGGAATCCATTCCATTTACAATAACACCAAAAATCATATGTTATCTTGGAATTAACTTAACCAGAGACGTAAAGGACCTATATTCTAGAAACTACAAATCACTCTTGAAAGACATTGAAGAAGACACAAAAAGTTGGAAAAATATTCCATGTTCATGGATCGGAAGAATTAACATAGTTAAAATGTCTATGCTACTAAAAGCAATCTACACTTTCAATGCCATCCCAATCAAAATACCAATGACATTTTTCAAAGAACTGGAACAATCAGCCCTTAAATTTGTGTAGAACCAGAAAAGGCTCCAAATCACCAATGAATTGTTGAAAAGGAAAAACAAAGTTGGGGACATCACGTTGCCTGATTTCAAGCTATACTACAAAGCTGTGATCACCAAGACAGCATGGTACTGACACAAAAACAGACACATAGACCAATGGAACAGAATAGAGACCTCAGAAATGGACGCTTGGCTCTATGGTCCACTAATCTTTGACAAAGCAGGAAAAAGCATCCAGTGGAAAAAAGACAGTCTCTTCAATAAATGGTGCTGGAAAATTGGACAGCTATATGCAAAAGAATGAAACTTGACCACTCTCTCACACCATACACAAAGATAAACTCCAAATGGATGAAAGACCTAGATTGAGACAGCAATCCACCAAAATCCTAGAGGAGAACATAGGCTATAACCTCTTTGACATCGGCTGCAGGAACTTCTTGCATAACACATCTCCAAAGACAAGAAAAACAAAAGAAAAAATGAACTCACGGGACTTCAACAAGATAAAAACCTTCTGCACAGCCAAGGAAGCAATCAAAAAAACTAAGAGGCAGCCCACGGAATGGGAGAATATATTTGCAAATGACACTACAGATAAAAGACTGGTATCCAAGATCTACAAAGAACTTCTAAAACTCAATACATGAGAAACAAATAATCAATTCACAAAAATAGGCAGAAGATATGAACAGACACTTTTCCAATGAAGACATGCAAATGGCTAATGGACACATGAAAAAATGTTCAAAATCATTAGCCATCAGGGAAATTAAAATCAAAACCACACTGAGATACCACCTTATGCCAGTTAGAATGACAAAAATGAACAAGGCAAGAAACAACAAATGTTGGAGAGGATATGGAGAAAGGGGAACCATGTTACACTGTTGGTGGGAATGCAATTTGGTACAGCTACTTTGGAAAACAGTGTGGAGGTCCCTCAAAAAGTTAAAAATTGAGCTACCCTATGACCCAGCAATTGCACTACTGGGTGGGTATTCACCGCAAATATACAGACATAATGAAGAGAAGTGCTATAGGCACCCCAATGTTCATAGCACCATTGTCTATAGTAGCTAAACTCTGGAAAGAGATGAGATGACCTTCAACAGATGAATGGATAAAGAAGATGTGGTCCATATATACAATGGAATATTACGCAGCCATCAGAAAGAAAGATTAGCCAACATTTGCAGCAACATGGATGGACTGGAGGAGATTATGCTACGTGAAATAAGTCAAGCAAAGAAAGACAATTAGCATATGGTTTCACTCATTTATGGAACATAAGGAATAGCAGGGAGATCGGTAGGAGAAGGAAGGGAAGAATGAAGGGGGGGTAAACAGAAGGGGGAATGAACCACGAGAGACTATAGACTCTGGGAAACAACTGGGCTTCAGAGGGGAGGGGGGTGGGGAATTATGATAGGCCAGTGATGGGTACTAAGGAAGGCACATATTGCATGGAGCACTGGGTGTTAAACGCAAACAATGAATCATGGAACACTACATCAAAACTAAGGATGTACTGTTTGGTGACTAACATAACATAATAAAAATTATTTTAAAAAACACATAAATTTAAAATGCAAGAACTCTTATGCATTCATCATGAATAAAATATATACACAACCAAAAATAAATAAAATGACTTATGCAGAAAATTATACCCAATGACGGAATTCAAATTCTTTGCAAATGCAGAAATTGTACCCACATTGACCATGTGCTACACCATGAAGAACGTGTACGTTTTATGATTATGTCACAGATAAGGGTTATTGGGGATATAGTCTCTGAGAAGATTCCTGGGAAGGCAGTTTTTTAGGGTATGCTCTTGTGATGAGCCCCTGTGGAACGGGAGTGGAGGAAGTGAGAAGGGGGAGACAGAGACTCAGTCACATCTTAACATAGTGTGAAGCTAGCATGGCCCATTAGTATCTGGAGTTGAGGTGAGGGAACTTGTCATTAAATGTGGGCTGTCTCAGAAAGTTGTGACTTGGTGTGAGGTGACCCTCTGTAGCTGAGGCAATTCCTAAAGGGAACAGGGAGATGAAGAGTAGGGGACACTTCCTTTAATCTTAAAAGGGAACCTGTGTTTTATTTTTAATTTTTCAATATATTTGGGCTAGAAATTGCAAAGTAGAAAAAAGATAATACAATTCAAGTTTCTTCAAAGATTACTCAACATTTCTAAATGTAACCATTTTAAATTAAAATTTCGTTATGAAATTTTGTGACTAGTACTCTTAGTTTTGAAATAGATAGAGACTCTTTGATTTTATTTAAATTTAATTATGATTAATTCTGTCATACATTCCCAGATTGAAGGATTACAATTATATATGTCTATATTATATATATCTATATTATTTGAGACATGTGTTATGATCTATGTCTAAATGAAAGAGTAAATACATTTTAAGAAGTTATGGCTTTTGATTTTTAAGAATTCAGAATTTCTAATAATTATGTTCTTCTTGAATACTTTGCTGTAGGTCACTTATGCCATCGAACTTGACCAGAAAATGTACACTCTCCATCTTGAAAAACAGTAAGTGGCCATTCTTCTTTTCATACAGTTTTAGTTTCTGAAATTTTTACAGTCTCTACCCTAAACTTGAGCCTAAACTAGAGCATGACTATTATATTTAATATGTTACATCTTTGTAATTCAAGTCAGACTAGAATTCCAAGTCTTCATCTTGAGGTTTTACATCTAATATTCGAGCCAAATTTTAATTTCATCATGCAAAATTAATGTATGCCAGATAAATGAAAATTAGTCTATGTAACTCTTCAAAATATAGCCACAACTGTAACAATTAATTTTGTCCATCATGTCATTTTATACATTTATATGATTTTAAGCATTTCCTTGATATTCCACCAACGTTTTTTATTTTTTTATTTTTTATTTTTTTAAAGATTTTTTTTATTTATTCGACAGAGATAGAGACAGCCAGGGAGAGAGGGAACACAAGCTGGGGGAGTGGGAGAGGAAGAAGCAGGCTCACAGCAGAGGAGCCTGACGTGGGGCTCGATCCCATAACGCCGGGATCACGCCCTGAGCTGAAGGCAGACGCTTAACCGCTGTGCCACCCAGGCGCCCCCCACCAACGTTTTTTAATATCTTCAATTTTTACTCTGTGAGGGAACCAATATTAATACCCTTGTATCTATCTTGCCACCATTTTCTATTCCACATTTCACCTTTCCTTTAAATGAAATATGTAGAAACCTACCAAAAAGGTTTGTTTTTAGAGAAATGGAAACACTGTTTTGCAATCAGTAGCTTTTATTTAATAATGGTGTTCATTTTCTTCCTCTATGTGTATATCTTCCTCATTCTTTAACAGGTAACGGTCTGTAGTATGACATGTTGATAGGAAATGAGGTGATTTCCAAGAATTTTCACTATGGAGTCCTTCAATAAACATCCTTATCCGTATATTCTTATGTAATAGATATTTTGTTTTGTGGGCTTAATACCAAGAAATGGGTTTCTGGATCAAGCAGTGTGAATAATAGTAATAATAGTGATAATAGTGACAAGAACAAAAACAACCAAAGTAACTGGCATTCATGGAGCACGTAGCAATTGCCAGGCATATTTCTAAGCAATCTGCGTGTAGTAACTGATGTAAATTTCACAGCAACCTTCCTTGTTACTCGCATTTTGTATTAGAATTTTGAGAGATATTGTGTTTCTGAGAAGACAGCAGCAGTTTAGATTTTCAAAAGCATGCAGATGTGCTAAAATATTACAGTGCATCTTTGTGTTAACTTATATTTATTCAGTTGTTCTCACAATTAAATAAACCCCTAAATTTTTCATTTTGGTTTTAAATCACTACACATTCTTAGAAATTTTATGGAAATCTGTGGTTTCCTATTGGGTCTTATGGATCTGCCCTCTATAGTGTAGTTTTTCCTCCAACTACTTTTAAATCTTTCTTTTGGCTGTGTTTCTTATTAGCAAAATGTGTTCTCTTTATTAGCTAGGACTCTATTTCTGTTCTTAGCGAACAAATTCTCTGACACATTTATTGAATTATTATTTTCCATCTGTCATCATTTTAGTTTCAGAGTGTCTTCTTTTTACTTGAAATGATCTGCTCTGAAAGCTTATTAACTTTTTTAACTTTTCTTGAAATAATGATTATTTTCTTTAACCAAATTCTTCATTCAACTTCGTTAGGAACTTGCTTTTATGTTTTGCCTTCTGCCCTTTTGTTGTTCATTTTCCTTACACTGGATGTTGTTTTCCAGTGAGTGGTCATGGGTATTTCTATTAATTCACTGATCAAGGCAGATCTTTTTGTTGTTTTTTGTAGAAGCAAAAGTATACTTTTGAGGATCCAGGACGAATGAACTTGCAAACTGAAGTTTTATCCTTTTAATTATGCTTGTCAGAAATCTGTTGAATTTCCTTTTCCTGTGGATGCTTCTGGATCCCCATTTCCACCACCTCCATTGACATGTAATGTGCACGTTCCGTGAACTCTAGGTCCTCTCTGATTCTTGCCTTGGACTGTCCCTTAGTGTTTGGATTCCTTGAGAAAGCCTGGTCTTCGGGCACTAAATACTGGTGTCAGATTGTTCTGTAATAATCGCAATCTTCTCTGTGAAAAGATTACACTTCGGCACCATGTATATGAGACTTGTCTATAGAATTCATTTAGCTTATGAAATTTGAGCAAAGCACTAGCCTCCTGCTTCTAAACGAAGGCTTTAAGAACTATTGTATGCTTCTACAATTTCTTTTCTCCTTCTGCTACAAGAAAGGCATGTTCCAAGGGGTAGGAGGTATGTCTTTTCCCAGGTTCCAGAAGGAAGGCAGTGTGGAGCTGAACCTGCAGTAAACTTGGGAAGAACATTCATTGTTGTTTTGAGGCATTGAGAGTTTGGGGGTTTTTCTCACCACAGTATAATTTCATGAAAACTAATGGGAAAAGGATATATTTTTTGTTTATCAATCTATGGCTACTTGTTAGCAAATGTTAACAAATTAGCAAATATTTTTGCTATGAGATTTATTGATTGTTGAATCTAAAAGAAAACTTTGCTGTGGGAATCCGGAAGTCCTGGTTTCTAGTATATGTAAATCTATGTCATTTTAATGTCCCTACTGCTATCGGTTATACTGCTTAGTATTTTTTCTTACACAAAATATGCTACCCAAAAGGAAATGAGATAATGGAGAGATGAGCCCATTTAATTTTTGAATATTTGAGTTTGTAAAATTGAAAGTGAATTTTAATGTCATGATTCTGTTTTTGTTAATGTTACTATTGCAATGAAGTGTCATTACTTTGGTTGAATTAGGTCATTTTTAGACCCTCATTTCCTGGTGTATGCATACAACAAATCAGGAACATTGTATCCAGATTCTTCATTTATAAAGGTAAGTTTTCCTTTATGCTCTGTAGATTTACGTTTTCTGTATCATTAAGGTGCCATTGGCAGGAAGCAAAAGGATGCTTTCTACCACCCAGAATTATCGGGCAAACAGATCAGAAGCCCAAATATAATGCGGCAGTCACGATGAAGGTAGTTTGAACAGAACAACTACTTTTCAAATTGGAGCTCCGGAATCTCTTATCCAAAAAGGTTGTTTAAACTACCAGAAGCATTAGCAGGGTCTGAGAGAGAAAGAAAGTGGGTTAAGGAGCTAAGAATAAGAGGCCCCTAAATACAGGGTCATTTTAATTGAGATGTCATAGGACAGAGGAAGTGGTGGAAATTACAATGATCATATGGTTTCCATCATAAGTGGAACATAAGGAATAGTGCAGAGGACAATAGTAGAAGGGAGGTAAAACTGCAGGGGAAGAAATCAGAGAGGGAGACAAACTATATGACACTCTTGACTCCGGGAAACAGAAGGTTGTGGAAAGGGAGGTGGGTAAGGGGATTGGGTAATTGGGTGAGGGGCATTATGGAGGGCCCGTGATATGGTGAGCACTGGATGTTATATGCAACTAATGAATGCTTGAACATTCTATCAAAAGCTAATGATGTACTATACATTGGTTAATTGAATTTAAATAAAAAATATCCATTTAAAAAAAGAAATTTTTCGAAACAATCACATTCCCACAAAGAAACATCAGGTCCACATGTTCTCACACTTTACCTTTCCAGTCCTTAACTATTTAAGGTAATATTTCTATGAACATTCATGTGCAATTTGTTGTGTGGGCACATTTTTTATTTTTCTGGGATACATGCCCAGGAATATGATTGCCAGGTCATATGGTAAGTATATGTTTATTTTTTAAAAGAAATTATTAGCTATTTTCCAGTTTCTGTACCATTTTACACTTCCACTGGCAATATAGGAATGATAGAGTGTCTGCCTGTTTGCCACCATTTGATCAGTATTTAAAATCTTTTTAAATTTCTGTCATTTTGATAGATGTATAGTGATAGCTCATGTAATTTTTTATTTGCATTTCCCTAATATCCAGTGATGTTGAGTATATTTTCATGAAATGAAATGTCTATTAATGTCCTTTATCCATCCTTTCTAATTGGATTGGTTGGTTTTTTATTGTCGATTTTTAAGCAGTTATGTATTCTAAATACAAGTCCTTTGCCAGATAATGTGTTTTGCCCATATTTATATTCACAGTCTGTAATTTGTCTTTTCATCGTTCATAAGGCCTTTCATTGAATAGAAATTTTTAATTTTGATGAGAGTTAATTTATCAACTTTTCCTTTTATGAATGGAGGTTTCAGTATCAAACTTAAGAACTCCATTTATCCCTAGCTCCTGAAGATTCTATGTTTTTTTCCCCTAAAAGTTTTACAGCTTTATTTACATTTAATTGTATGTCCACTTTGAGATAATTGTGTGGAAGGTGGGAGATTTGGATCAAGGTTTGTTCTTCTGGCTGAGGATTTGCATTATATGTTTCAGCATCACTGACAGAAAAGGCTGTCCTGCACTGACTTGCTCTTGCATCTTTGTCAAAAAGTCAGTGGGGCATATTTTTATGGGTATATTTCTGGGTTCTTTATTCTGTTCAGTTTTTCTATGTGTCTATTCTTCTGCCACTACCATGCTGTCTTCTTTAGTTAACATGTAAATTAAGCATTTATATAGACCACAGTGATTCCTCCTACTTTATTCTTTCTCAAGATTTTTAGACCATCGTAGGTATTTTGCTTTTTCATATAAATTTCAGACTAAATTACTTCATGGATACAGACAAACTTGCTGGGATTGTGATAGACATTGTGTTGGCCCTGTAGCTCAATTTGGGGAGAATTGAACTTTTCGCTATGTTGAGTCTTCTAATCTGTGAATGCAGTGAGACTCTCTATTTATTTGAATTTTTGTTTTTCCTCGTGTCTTCAAAAATAGTTTGTAATTTTAGCATGCATATCCTGTACATAGTTTTTTAGGTTTATACCGAAGCATTTCATTTTCTTTGGGTCAACTGTAGATGGTATTGTATTTTAATTTCAATTTCCACATATTGTTATCTAGAAATGCAATGGATTTGTGTTAATCTGGTATCCTACAACCTTGCTGAAGTCACATACTCTATGTTTTTTATTTTTAGATAGATTCCTTGAGATTTTTACATAGATGTGTCTTTTATAAATACAGACATTTTTCTTTCTTCCTTTTCAGTCTGTATGCTTTTTATCTCTCTGCTTTGCCTTACTGTGCTTGTTATAGCTTCCAGTACTGTGCTGAATTACAATAGTGATTTACCTTGTTCCCCATCTTAGGGATAAAATATTCATTCTTTCCACATTGAAGACAATGTGAGCTGTAGGTTTGGTTTTTTTTTTCCCCATATATTCCTTACAAATTTGAGGAAATTCTCTATTTCTAGATTGCTAAGATTTCTGTCCCCCCCCCATCAAGGGGTATGTGTTTAATTGTATCAGATGACTTTTCTGTATCAGTTGATATGATCATATGAGTTTTCTTTTTTAGCCTATTGATATGATGGATTGCACTGATTGATTTTCAGACATTAAAACAGTAATGCATATCTAGAAAAGCTACAACTTGGTCCTGGTGGGTAATACTTTTTATCCATGACTGGGTTTGATTTGCTAGTAATTTCTTGAGGATTTTTTTAGTCAAAGTTCATGAGAAATACTGGTCTGTGGTTTTCTTTTTTTGTACTGACTTTGTCTAATTTTTGTAGTAGAGCAATACTGGTCTCATAAAATAAATTTGGAAGTGTTAATTCTTATTTTATTTTCTGGAAGATGTATAAAGAACATGCTAATTTTTAAGCTGTTTGGTAAAATTCTTTAGTGTCTTCACTAGGCCTGTGGATTTGTGTGTTTGTGCAGGGGCGGGGGGAGATTTTATTTACTGACTCAAGTTATTTAATAGTTTTGGAGTATCTTGCTTATTGTGTCATATGTATTGTTTTGGTGGTTTGTGGTTTTTAAAGAATTGGTCCATTCCATCTCAGGTGTGGAATTTAGGGGTGTAATTTTGTTCACAGTGATTTGTCCCCAAAGACTGCAGGAGTATTTTGTTTCTGACATCAATGATTGCTGTCTTCTCTCCTCTTTGTCAGTCTGGCTGGAGATTTTTCAATTTACTGAATTTATCGAAGAGTCAGCTTTTTCTTGTTTTTTTTCCGTACTGTTGCCTTATTTTCAATGTCATGGCATTTAGCGCTTATGTTTATTATTGTCTCCCTTATACCTTTCTTTGAGTTTCTTTTTTCTAGTTTGTTGAGGGAAAAATGTATTATCAATTTGTTACCTTTCCTCTTTTTTGTTGTAAGCATTTTAGTACTAAAATTTCCTGCTCAGCACTGTTCAATGTGCAGCCTACAACAGAATGTAATCTTTTCATTTTAACACAATTTCCTTTGAGGCTTCTTGTTTGACCTGTGGAGTTTTAAAAAGTGTGTCGTTCAATTTCCAAATGTGTGGAGATTTTTCCTGTTGTCTGCTGATTTCTAGTTTGATTTCATTATGGTTAGAAAATATATCCTGTATGATTTCAATTCTTTTAAATTGGTGAAGGTTTGGGTAAGATCCAGTATACTGTATGTGTTGATGAGTGCTCTTGAAGAGTTGAAAAGTGTGTGTACTCTGCTGTTGGGCTGGAGTCTTCCATAAACGTCATGTAGATCATATTGACTGATGTTCACTTCTGTGTTTTTACTGATTTTCTGTCTAATACTATCAATAACTGTATGCTACATATTGAATTCATCAGTTATTATTGGGTTTTTTGTTTTGTTTTGTTTTGTTTTGTTTTTTGTTTTGTCTTTTTCAGTTGTATCAGTGTTTGCTTCACGTATTTTGAAGCTCTGTTCTTTGATGCCTAGTACATTTAGGATTGCCGTGTGTTCTGGATGGATTGATGCTGTTATGATTAGGTAATGACTCTTTGTCCGAAGTAGATTTTTTTACTAAGTCCACTTTGATATTAATAAAGCCACTTTGTTTTATTTTTATGAATACTCACATGATATATATTTGTCCATTCTTTGAATTCCAGTCTACCTATGTTATATTTGAAATGAGTTCCTTAAAAGAATATTTAGCTGAGCCATAATGTATTTCTTTTTCTCCCATTTACCCTGATGCACAGTATTTTATTTGGTATTTTTAGACTATTGACATTTAAAGTAATTATTGAAATATTAGGGTTTTTGTTTACCATAACCCTACTGGCTTGTTTCTTTTTTTCTACGTTTCTCATTCCTTTGTTCACCTCTTCTTGCCTTCTTCTGGGTATTTGGACATTTTCTTAAGATTCC
Source organism: Ursus maritimus (assembly GCF_017311325.1). Taxonomy (NCBI): domain Eukaryota; kingdom Metazoa; phylum Chordata; class Mammalia; order Carnivora; family Ursidae; genus Ursus; species Ursus maritimus. The sequence goes on along the minus strand of NW_024425341.1, from coordinate 4,981,274 downwards.
ATTGTGATTTATTTATGGTGTTTTAAAATATTTTCCTTACTATAGTTTTCTTAGTGTTTGCTGTAGGTATTAAAATATATCATAAATAACTTACAATATAGCTTACTATTATGTGGAATTTTTACTATTTCAGTGGAATATTGAAACCGTACTTCTGTTTGGGCTTCTTTATCCTCTGCACTTTTAAAATACAATTGATTAAAAATTCCTTTACATATATTGAGCATCGGATGATATATGATTTTTGTTTCAGCCACCAAATGTGTTTTAACAAACTCATGGGGGAAAAGATTGCCTGTTATATTTACCACTATTTCAATCCATTCTGTTTTTCCCAGTTCCTTAGGATGCTCCAGGCCTTCATGTGATGTTACTACCTTGTTTTTTGGAGTTTCTTTTTGACATTTTTAGGGGTATGTGTGCTAGTGATAAAATCTAGTTTTCCTTTTTTGAGAAAGTCTCTTTTTCCCCTCCATTCTTAAAGGGTGAATTTGTGAGATATAGAGTTCATGTTTGCTTGTACTTTTCTTTCAGCAGTTGAAAACTGCTGTGATGTTTCCTCTTAGCCTTCATGACTACACATGCGAGATCTGCTCTCATTCAACTTGGTGTTCTCCTATAGCTTATGTGACAATGTCTTCTGGTTACTTTAAAAGTATTTTTATTGCTTTCATTTTAATTATGATAACCCATTTATTGTGAGTTACTTTGGGTCCATTCTCTTTACAGTTTGCTTAGCTTCTGGAATCTAAATGTTTATATGCCATCCATCAGTGTTGTGAAGTTTTCAACCTTATTTCTTTTTTCTTATTTTTAATTTATATTTTATTTTCTTGTGGTAAAAATACTTAAATGTGAATTTTACAATCAAGAAATTTTACATATACTTTTTTGTTAATTATAGTATGATTTTTACAGAAGATCTTAGAGCTTATTCACCTTGCTTGACTGAAATGTTGTGCCCATTAGTTAGTACTCCCCATTTCTCCCTCTCCCCGGCTCGTGGCAACCACCGTTCCACTCTCTGATGGTATGAATCTATTCTAGATGTCTCATATAAATGGAATCGTGCAGTATTTGTGTTTCTGTGACTGACTTCTCTGCCTGGAATCACTTAGCATGATGTGCTCAGGGTTCATCCATGTTATCACATATTGCAGAATTTGCTTCTTTTTGAGACTGAATAGTATTCCATTGAATGTGCTCCGCATTTTCTTTATCCACTCATCTGCTGATGCCTGGTTGGGTTATTCCCACATCTTGGCTCTTATGGGTAATGCTGCAGTGAACATAAGAGATCCAGTATCTCCTTGCGGTCCTCATTCCCATCCTTTTGGCAAATACCCAGAAGTGACATTTCAAGATCATATGGTAGTTCTATTTTTAGTTTTTAGAGGAATCTCTATACTGCTTTCATTAGAAACTGCACCATGTTGTATTTCCACTAACAGTGTGAACATTTCCACTTTCTCCACATCCTCACTAACACTTGTTGTTATTTGTTGGTATGATTATAGTCATCCTAAGTGGTGGGAAGTGACTTCTTATTGGCGAATTGACACTTTGATCATTATAAAATGTCCTTATTTGATTCTTGTGACGGTTTTGACATAATGTCTATTCTGTCTGATACAAGTATAGCCCCCTCTGCTCCCTTTTCGTTGTCATTTGCTTGGGATGTCTTTTTTTATGCCTTCACTTTCAGCCTATCTATGCCCTTAAATCTGAAACAAGTTTCTTTCAGACAGTGTAGTGTTGGATATTGCCTTTTTTTCCCATTCAACACTCTTATTATGTGTTTTGTTTGTGTAGTTTAATCCATTTACACAGTTATTATTGATAGGGAGTTTTTTACTATTGTCCCTTGTTAATTGTTTTGTGGGTTTTTTGTAGGTATTTTTTCTGTCTTTTCTTCTCTTACTCTCTTCTATTGTGTTTCTTTGATTTTTTAAAAAAATATTTTGATATTTTGGTCTTTTTCTTTTGTGTAGCTTGTATTGGTATTTTCATTTTCGTTACCATGTGGCTTACATGAAATGTATAGCTATAATAGTGTATTTTAAGCTGATAAGAATTTCAACCACATACAAAAATCTGCAATTTTCTTACTCCCCCTCGCATTCATTTTGTGTTATTGATGGCACAATTTACATCATTTCATATTGTGTATCTTTTAACATATTTTTAGTTATAGTTATTTTTAATATTTTGTCTTTTAACTTTCACACTAAAATTAAGAGTGATTTACACACTCTCATTATATTAATTTAGTATTCAGCATTTTCTATATATTACCTTTACCTAGTGATTTTCATTCTTACATGCTCATGTTGCTGCTTAGCACCCTTTTGTTTCAATTTGAAGAACTCCCATTCATATTTCCTGTAATGCAGATACAGTCGTGAGATAGCCTCGGTTTTGTCTGGGAAAGTCTTCATCTCTTCATTTCTTAAAAGGCCTAATTTTTTTTATGAGCAGTTTTGGGTTGGCAGCAAAATTAACAGGAAGGTACAGAGATTTTTAAATATCCCCAGGACCCACATGTTCACAGCCTCTGCTGTTAGTGACATCCCCAACCACAGTAATAGATTTATTACAATTGAGGTAGCTGCATGAGCATGTCATAATTACCCAAAGTCCATAATTTACATTATGGTTTCCTCTTGGTTTTGTACATTTCATGGGACTGCACAAACATATAATGACATGTGTCACCATTATAGCATCATACAGAATAGTTTCACTGTCCTAAACATCCTGTATGCTCCACCTGTTCAACCTTTTGTCCTCCCTTCATCCTGAGAACTACTCATCTTTTTACTGCCTCCAAAGTTCTGCCCTTTCCAGAATGTCACATAGTTGGAATCATACCATAAAAGCCTTTTAAGATTGGCTTCTTTCACATAGTAATATGCATTTAAGATTCCTCCATGTGTTATTGTGGCTTGATAATTCATTATTATCAGCACTGAAAAATAATCCATTGTCTGCACATAGCACAGTTTATTAATCCACTCACCTTGAAGAACATCTATATTGCTTCTGAGTTTTCTTACAACTATGAATAAAGCTTCTATAAGCCATGTTTGCAGGTTTTTGTGTGGATATAACTTTTTAGCTTTTTGAGGTATAATTTGCAAATAAAAATGTGTGTATCTAAAATGTACAAATGTGATTGATTCATGTACATATACCTTATAAAATGGTTACCACGATCAGGTTAATCAACACATCCATCACACCTCAAGTAGTTTTGTGTGTGTGTGTGTGTGTGTGTGTGTGTATGTGCGTGTGTGTGTATGTGCGTGTGTTGAGAACACTTAAGGTTTACTTGCAGGAAATTTCAAGTATATAACGCAGTATTATTAACTGTAGTTACCATGCTGTGCATTAGATCCCCAGAGCTTATTCATGTTATAACTGAAGGCTTATACCCTTGACTAACATTTCTCTATTTCTCCCAAAACCCACCACCTGGTAACCACCATTCTACTCTGTTTTGATGAGTTCAACTTTTTGTCTTTAGATTTCACACCTAAGTGAGCTCATATAGCATTTGTATTTCTCTGGCTAATTTCACTTCGTATAATGTCCTCTAGGTCCATCCATGTTGTTGCAAATGGCAGGATTTCCTTCTCTCTCATGGATGAATAGTATTCATATATATGTGTGTGTGTGTGTGTGTGTGTGTGTGTGTGTGTGTGTGTATCACATTTTCTATACCCATTCATCCATCCTTGGACACTTAAGTTGTTTCCATATATTGGGTATTGTGAATAATTCTGCAATGAATATATGAGTGCAGATATCTCTTTGAGAAACTGATTTCCTTTTTTTGGATGTATATCCAGAAGTAGGATTGCTGAATCATATTTCAGTTTTATTTTAAATTTTTTGAGGGATCTCCATATCATTTTCCAAAAAAAGAAAACTCAGTAAAATCCGTAATGTTTTAGGAAACAAAATCAACATGTAAAAATTGGTTGTGATTCTATACAGTAACCATCAGAGAAATTAAGAAAGCAATCCCATTTACAATAGCAGCCAAAAGAATAAAATAGGAATAAATTTAACAAAGGAGGTGAAGGACCTATACATTAAAAGCTATAATACAATGATGAAAGAAATTGATGAAGACTCAATGGTAAGATATCTTGCATTCAGAGATTGGAAAAATTAATATTATTAAGTGTCCATGCTACCTAAAGCAATCTACAAATCCAGTGCAACCCCTAATTCACTGACATTTCTCACAGAACCAGAAAAAAATAATCTTAAATTCTTATGGAGTCACAAAAGACCCCAAATAACCAAAGCAATCTGGAGAAAGCTGAGGTATCACAATTCCTGATTTCAAACTCTAAGACAAATTTATAGTAATCAGAAAAGTATATCAGCTTAAAAACCAGCAGATAGACCAAGAGAACAGAATCAAGAGCCTAGATATATACCTACACATATAACATCATCTAATCTTTCACAAGGGTGCCAGAAATACATAATGGGGAAAGATAGTCTCTTTAATAAATGGTGCTGGAAAAACTAAATATCCACATGCAAAATAACACCACTTGCAAAAATTAACTTGAAATGGAGTAAAGACTTAAATATAAGATGTGAAACTATAAAACTACAAGAAACATAGGAAAACCCTCCTTGATGTTGGTCTTGGAAATCATTTTTTGGATTTGAGGATTTGACACCAAAAGCAAAAATTTAAAAATGGAACTGCATCAAACTAAAAAGATTCTGCACAGCAAAGGAAGCAATCAATGCAATGAAAAGGCAATCTATGTAACAGGAGAAAATATGTCAAATCACTTATTTGATAAGGGGTTAATTTCTCTGATAGTTATTGTATAAAATCACAACTGATTTTTGCATGTTGATTTTGCTTCCTAAAACATTACGGATTTTACTGATTTTTCTTTTTTAACCTGTTGCTGTGACTGCTTATATTACTTCATTTTTGAAATGTTGAACCAGCTTTGCATACTTGAGATAAATCCAAGTTGGTTGTGGTTTATAATTCTTTTTATTCATTTTTGGATTTGATGTGGTAATTTTGTTGAGGATTTGTGCATATATATTCATGAGAGATATTGGTCTGAAGTTTTCTTTTAATATTTTGTTGGTTTTAGTATTAGGGTAATACTGTTCCCAGATAATGTGTTAGAATGAGTTAGAATTATAGACCGCTTCTATACTCTGAAAGAGCGTGTGAAGAATTGGTATAATTTCTTCCTTAAATGTTTGGAAGAATTCAACAGTGAACCCATCTTGTCCTTCTGTTGTTTGTTTTGGAAGATTGTTAATTTTTTATTTGATTTCTCTAATATAGACCCATTCAGATTGCATGTTTCCCTTTTTTTAAAAAGATTTTATTTATTTATTTATTTATTTATTTGAGAGAAAGAGAGAGGGAGAAGCAGACTCCTCGCTGAGCAGAGAGCCTGATGTGGAACTTGATCCCAGGACCCTGGGATCACGACCTGAGCTGAAGGCAGATGCGTAACTGACTGACCCACCCAGGCACCCCCAGATTGTATATTTCATCTTGTGTGAGGGTTGACAAATTGTGTCCTTAAAAGAATTGGTCCATTTCATCTACATTTTCAAATTTGTGGGTGTGGAGTTGTTCATCATATTCTTTTATTGTCTTTTTAATATTTATGGGATCTGTACTTATGCCACCTTTTAACTCTGATATTAGTAATTATTGTTCTTTCATTTTTACTTAGTTTGTCTGGCTAAAGGCATGTTGATTTTATGGATATTTTCAAAGAGTCAGCTTTTGGTTTCATTCATTTTCTCTTTTGATTTCCTATTTCCAGTGTCAAAGGTTTCTACTCTAATTATTTTTTTATAATAATTTTTTATTATGTTATGGTAGTCACCATACAGTACATCCCCAGTTTTTGATGTAAAGTTCCATGATTCATTACTTGCGTATAACACCCAGAGCACCATGCAATACGTGCCCTCCTTAATACCCATCACCGGCCTATCCCATTCCCCCACCACCCTCCCCTCTGAAGCCCTCAGTTTGTTTCCCAGAGTCCATAGTCTCTCATGGTTCATTCCCCCTTCTGTTTACCCCCTTTCTTCTCCTACCGATCTTCCTACTTCTTATGTTCCAAAAATGAGTAAAGCCATATGATAATTGTCTTTCTCTGCTTGACTTATTTCACTTAACATTATCACCTACAGTCCCGTCCATGTTTCTGCAAATGTTGTGAAATCGTTCTTTTTGATGGTCCATTGTATATATGGACCACATTTTCTTAATCCAGTCATCTGTTGAAGAGCATCTTGGCTCCTTCCACAATTTAGTTATTGTGGACAATGCTGCTATGAACATTGGGGTGCATATAGCCCTTCTCTTCATTACATCTGTATCTTTGGGTAAATACCCAGTAGTCCAATTGCTGGATCATAGGGTAGCTCAATTTTTAACTTTTTATGGGACGTCCACACTGTTTTCCAGTGGCTGTACCAACTTGCATTCCCACCAACAATGTAAGAGGGATCCCCTTTTTCCACGTCTACTCCAACATTTGTTGTTTCCTGCCTTGTCAATTTTTGCCATTCTAACTGGCATAAGGTGGTATCTCAGTGTGGTTTTGATTTGAATTCCTCTGATGGCTAATGATTTTGAACATTTTTTCATGTGTCTGTTAGCCATTTGTATGTCTTCATTGGAAAAGTGTCTGTTCATAACTTCTGACCATTTTTTGATACCACCCTGAACGCGCCCAATCTCATCTGATCTCGGAAGCTAAGCAGGGTCAGTCCTGGTTAGTACTAGGATGGGTGACCTACTCTAATTCTTATGATTTCTTCAGTTCACTTTGTATTTAATTTTCTTTTTCTTTTTTTTTTTTTTTTAGTTATGTAAGGTGGAAACTTAGATTGTTGATTTTAGGTGTTTCTTCTTTTTTAATATATGCATTGAATGCACTATAAACCTCCTCCTAAGCACTATTTTTGCCGCATCTCACACAATTTGAAAAGCCGTGCTTTATTTCCATTTAGTTACAAAAATTTTTAAACTTCTTTTGAGATTTCTTTTTGATCTATGTGTCCTTTATAAGAATGTCTTTAATCTCATGTGTTTGGGATTTTCAAGCTATCTTCTTCTTATTGATTTATAGTTTAATTCCACTGTGGTCTGAGAGCAGACATTGTATGATTTCTATTCTTTGAAGTATTTTAAGGTATTTTTTATGGGTCAGAATGTCTGTCTTGGTGAATGTTTCATATGGACTTGAGAAGAATGTGTATTCTGCTATTTTTGGATGAGGTAGTCTGTAGGTGAAGAAAAACAAAAGATATAAGAAAAGATATATAAGATATATATTTATATAAGATATAAAATATAAGAAAAATAAAAGTTTTTATTTTATTGTCATATTCCTTCTTCAGTAGTCTGCCTTTATGAAAATTCAGGATTCTGACCTATATCATTTTCCTTTTCTATATAGAATTTTTTTCTGTTTTTCTTGTAAACATATCTACTAGCAATAAATTCCCTCAATTTTTGTCTCATAAAATCTTTACTTCTTCCCTTTTTGAAGGATAATTTTGCAGGGTATAGAATTCTAGGTTTGTGGGGTCCCCCCCATGCTTTAAATATTTCACTCCAGTCCCTACTTGTATGCATGATTTATGAAAAGAAAATATGTGATTCTTACTGTTGTTCCTCTGTAGGCGAGGCTTTTTTTCCCTCTGACTTTTCTTAGGATTTTTTTTTTTATCTCTGATTTCCTATAATTTGAAAATGATATGCCAAGGTGTGTGTGTGTGTGTGTGTGTGTGTGTGTGTGTGTGTTATAAATTTTTTTTTTTTTTTTTTGTTTTTTTTGTGATTTGGTCTGACATTAATTTGGGGAAGTTGTCAGTTATTATTGCTTCAGATATTTCTTATGTTCCTTTCCCTTTTTCTTTCTTCTCTTTCTGATATTCCCATCATGTGTATGTTACAACGTTTGAAGTTGTCCCATAGTCTGTGAATATATTCTTCCGTTTTATTCTGTCTTTGTTTTCTTGCTTTTTAGATTTTGAAGTTTCTGTTGATATATCCTCAAGTTCAGAGATTCTTTTCTCAGCCACTTCCATCTACCAGACCATCAAAGGCACTCTGCATTTCTGTTACAGTTTTTTTTTTTAAACTCTAGTATTTATTTTGGATTCTTTCTCCGGATATCTATCTCTATGATTACATTGCTCATCCATTCTTGCATGGTGTCTAATTTATCCAGTAGAGCCCTTAGCATAACAATAATTAATGGTTGTTTTAAATTCTCAATCTGATCATTCCAACATTCCTGCCATGTCTCATTCTGATGCTTGCTCTGCTTTTTCAAATTGAGTTTTTGCTTTTGGCATTTTTTTGGATAGCTGGAAATGATGCACCAGGTAAAGGGAACTGCTATTATGTAGTGTGTTGAGGTATGGGGAGAGAGGAAGTGTTCTGCATTCATGTGATTAAGCCTCAGTTTTTTGCTTGGCCTGTGCCTCTGGACTGTTCACAACAGAAGTCTTTCTCAGTTTTTTTCCCCTTCCCCTTTGGGTGGGACAGAATGGCCTGAGTGGGCTGGAGTTGGGTATTTCCCTTCCCCATGTCAGTTAGGCTTTGATAATTTCCCAGCAAATTCATCTTTAGTTAAATGGTTCCACTGAAATCAGGCCTTGCTAAGAACAGAATGCTCTGATGTATTTCAAAATGGTCCCTTTTCTCATCCCCTTATTGAAAGCATAAGGGATTTTTCTCTGATATTTACTAAGGCATGTTGGTCAAGCTTCTGGATGTAAATGTCACTACACTGTGGGGACCTCATTAGAGTTCTCTGGAATTTTTACTTCTCAGAGTTGTCCACACTGATTGTCTAGCATTTCATCAATTACTGTGAGGATTAAATACCTGAGCACTATTCCAGCAGCACTTTTTACTACTTCTGCTTCAGTAAGCTGTAGCTCCCTGTGTTCCCCTGTCTACCTCCCCACTCTTGGGGTCTATGGTTTGCTCTGTGTCCTCACCTCTCTCCCAGATGTAAGAAATGTTGATTTTTCAGTCTGTTAATCTTTTTACCTATAGTTAGCATGGAGTGGTAACTTCCATATACATATAAGTTCCTCACATGTATAAGTAGAAACCAGTCTCTTCATTTATTTAGTTTTGCAGGGCATTATATTTTTGGTTGACTTTTTCCCCCTCAGTCAGCACTTTGAATATATCATCTCACTTCCTTCTGGCTTGCCAGGTCTCCGCTGAAAAATCCATGGAAACTCATAAGGCTGTTCCATCATATATGAGAAATGACTTTCTCCTGATGCTGTCAAAATTCTTTATTTACATTTGACTTTGAACAATTTGATTAGGTTATATCTGAGTGTGGATTTCTTTAGCACCATTTTATTTGGTGTTTTGAGCTTCTTGGAAATAGATATCCATTTCTTTCTATAGGTTTGGGATGTTTTAGCCATTATTTATTTGAACAAGCTTTCTGTTTTTTAATTGAGTATATGCAACTATAATATTGTATAACGTTAAGGTGTGCAGTGTGTTGATTTGATGCATTCATATGTTACAATATGATTACCACATTAGTGTTAGCTAACACCTCTATTATGTCATATAATTATTCTTTTCTTTCTCCCTCTTTTCCTTCTGAGACTTCCATAATGTAGATAGTGTCCTTCCTGGTAGTGTTCCAAGTCTTTTAACCTTTTTTTTCACTTTTTCAGTCTCTTATTTTTGCTCCTCAGACTTGTCTTTGAGTTCAGTTATTTTTTCTTATGCTTATTCTCATCTGCTTTTGAAATTTTCCAGTGAATTTTTCTATCTCTTTTTTAAATTCTCACTTAGTTTGTGCATTGTTTTCTTGACCTCAGTGAGTATCTTTATGAGAGTTCTTTTTTTACTGAGGTATAATTGACATTAACATTATATTCATTTCAGATGTTCAACACAATTCAATATTTGTATATACTGTGAAATGATCACCACCGTTAGTCTAGTTAACATCTCTCACCATACAGTTACTGAATTTTATAGTCCCTTAGCAACTTTCAAATATGCAATGCAGTATTATTAACTGTAGTCACTGTGCTGTGCATTACATCCCCATTACTTACCATCTTATAGTAGCAAGTTTGTATATGAGAGTTATTTTTACTCCTCTGTACAGTAAATCATTTAAGTTCATTTCAATAGGTTCAATTTCTGGAGATTTATCTTGTTCCTTTGTTTAAAACATCTTTTCCTGATTCTTCATTTTACTTGATTCATTATTTTGTTGTTGGCTCATAGTCAAAGCAGTCAATTCTCCCAGTCTTCACCAACTGGCCTTGTGCAGAAGTAGATTCCCCAGATCAGCCTTGCCATTGATTGTGGGGGCCTCTACTAACTTTTTATCTCTTTAGGGAGGAGGAGGCACCTGTGTTTTTGTCCTGCTTTCTCTGTGCTAGACAGGAGGGAGGATCAATAGTATGTACTGTCCCAAGCTGATGCCTTGGTCTCTTGCAGGCAACTAGATTCTGCCAGATCTATCAGTGCTCCAAGATTCATGGGACAGATGCTAATTCCATGGGCAGTTTTGGTGAAGTGGAGGCACTACATGTGTGGATCAACTTTTTCCTTTTCCAGTGAGAAGCAGAAAGCTAGGCTTTTTCATTCACTCTCTGTGCTGAGTTGCGGGGGTTACAAATCAATGTTTTGTACTAGCCCGAGTCACTACCTCTATTTTGCCTGGGTGGTTAAGACTGTGCTGAGCTTATCAGGACTCCTAAGACTGGCGATATGGATACTAGTTCTCTGGGTTGCCCCCTCAGAACAATTGGGGCACTTGACCTGTGAACAAACCGCTTTCCTTCTCTGGTCAAGCTGGGAGCCAGAGAGTCTCTTTGGGATCATATGGCAGTGCTCTGCGTGTGACCCTGGTGAAAGGTATACCAAATCTTCATATTGGCTTTGGTGAGTTTGATTTTGCTTTCTCCTAGGGTGTGCCTTTCAACTAATCTCTGATCAATCGTAAAGGGAATTTGTCCATGAATTGTTGCTGAATTGGTGTATTTGTTCCATGATGGAAGGCCCGGGGCTTCTTACTCCACTCTTCCTGACCAGAAAATCAGCCTTTATTTCTTTTTCCTTTTTTAAGATTTTGTTTATTTATTTGAGAGAGAGGGACAGCGCGCATGAGCTGGGGGTGGGGTGAGGGTGGGGGAGTGGCAGTGGGAGAGGGAGAAGCAGATGCCCCGCCTGCTGAGCCTGATCCCAGGACCCCGAGATCATGACCTGAGCAGAAGGCAGATGCTTAGCTGATGAGGCACCCAGGCACCCCTCAGCCTTTGTTTCTTTGAGTGCTTTTCAACTCCACATTCTTTCTGTTTTCGTTCTTGGATTCTGATATGTATTTTAGATCTGGTATTGTTCCACAGGTTATTGAGGCTCTATGCACTTTCTTAGCTCATTTTTCTCTGTCTTACATACTGAGTAAATTCTACTGATCTGTCCTCAAGTTAACTGATTCCATGCCTTGTCACCTCCAGTCTACTTTTGAGCCCATCCAGATGTTTATTTTATGTGTATGTCTTTTTTTGTTCTGGCTTTTATTTCTATTCTGTCATTTGTGTCAAGGTAATTTGTAATTGTTCACTGAAGCAATTTTCCATGGCTACTTTAAAATCCTTGATAGTTCCAACATGTGGCTTATCTCAATACTGGCATCAGTTGGTTGTCTTTTCTCATTTTTGTTGTGATTTCTTTTTTAGTTCTTGGTATAGTGGGTGATTTTCACTTGTATCCTTGACGTTTAAATCTGTTTTTGAAGCAGTCACCCAGTTTAAGTTTAGATTTAGTGTGGTGTGTTGTTCCAATGACCATTTAGCTTTCTTATAGCTTTCAATGTTATTCTGTTGAGGTTTGTTCTTCTGGCTCTGCTGGACTTCTGCTATTGCAGCCTGTGGTGGTAAGAGGTACTTACCTGGGCCACCTTGTACTGCTTGGTGGGGTCTGATGATGAAGGATCAATGGGATGGACAGCATTTCTTCTGGCTGTACTCCAGCCACCGGATGTCAGTGTGTCTCTCACTCTATTTTTGCTAGTCCCCCTTCAGTGAGGAAAGTTCATATCTGGAACTGATGGAAATAATATGTATCACAGCTAATAACGTATAATAATAACATAGAAACAAATCTATATGAACAAATGTGATGATACTAAAGTTTTCATAACACAGCATTAGCAAAGGAACAGGACTGACTGCAGATATCACTAGACTTTGAAGGGAAGAGAAGGGAATATTCACTGAAAAAGATTATTAGGGGAGTGCCTGGGAAGATTAATACTGTGAAAGTCCATGGGGAGGAGAGCTGGAACTAAGGATGACTTACTTAGTGAGATATTAAAAAGAAAAAAAATGAAGACATTCCAGTTAATATACTTTTGGGTAACTTAAAAAAAAAACAAGTGAAAAGTTCACATTTGAAGTCAAATGAATGGCGTGAATTACATGAAGTTAGTAGTTATAAATATACATTAAAGAAATGTGGCTGAGAGAGAAAAGATGCAGATAAGAAACTTGTTTGTCAAATATTTAGAATTAAAGCAAGAATTGTTTGGGGAAGGATAGGAGTCATAACTATTTTTAGGCAAAAATATTTAAGAGGAAGAGATTGGAGATAATGAGATATCTTGTAGACAATATTATGGTAATGGCTAAGTCTAAATGTTTACTGATATCTAGGAAGTAAGGATAAACCAAAAACTTTATTTACAAATCATTCATGCACTTGATGTGATGAGTACTGGGTGTTGTATGGAAGTGTTGAATGACTGTGTTGTGCACCTGAAGCTAATATTTCACTGTGTGCTGAACTAACTGGAATTTAAATAAAAAAGTAAAAAAACCCAGATCATTCATGAATGTATCTTTGTATACTCCTGTTTAGCGCCAATGCTTTTATCAAGGATATGCCGCAGAGGTTCCAAAATCAGTTGTGACACTTAGCACCTGTACTGGACTCAGGTAATGGCATATTCCAGAGATGTACGTGATTGGAAATGTTATGTGACCCATTACGTTTTAGAAACATCTTGAAAGATAGAGTGAAGACAAAGAAAATAGATTGTGTTTCTTCTCATATACTTTCCTTTCCTCCTCCTCATCTTATCATTCTTCCTATTCTCTTTGTCTCTATCCCAGGCTGGCAGTCACAAAACTTATGCAGGAAAAGCTTCCATTGGTATGAAGAGTGTTCCATGTCTTAGCCACACTAGCACCACAATGACTTGTAAATGTAATAATAGAGAGAAGAAGCTGTAAAATTGTGTTTGAAAGTTTACCCAAGGGAGAAGAGATGGTTCTTAGATATTAGGCCACAAAGACTACTGTTAAATTTTTATAAATTTTTTAAATTTAAGATTGATTTACATTTCTCAATGGGTAGCCTATGTTAATTATCTTTTTATTTCTTTTTTATGTGTTTAAATACCTAGGGGATTATTGCTGTTGCAGAACGTCAGTTATGGCATTGAGCCATTGGAATCTGCAGCTGCATATGAGCATATGCTTTATCAAATAAAGAATAATAAAATTGATTTTTCCCCTGTACAAGAAAATTATCCTATGCCCCAACTGGTAGATCGGTCCTACAGGATTCTTGTGAAATCGGAAGTAAGTAACCACTTCTATGTTGTCTTCACTTATGCTATCTTTGATCAGTTTATTCACTTTGGAATTGTTATTTTTGGAAAACAAATTTAAGTGATATTATATTAAAATTATATTAAAATCTTCTGTTCCAAGATATTTATTTTAAATATAATTTTATGTTTAGTCATATGATGTAAGAAAATGTAATAGATATACACACACAATTAAGAAATCAAAATTCTCTCATTTTCCTAATTGCAAGTATGTTGATGCATATATACGTATTTGCACTGTTTTTCAATTAACATTCTACTAATGTTACACAAGTACTTGTGGCTAAAACTTCGGCGAGTAACATAACTTTTCTGTGTGAAAATTTTTTTACTTCTAAAAAAATAATAAAAATAATACCTAACTCATACAGTTATTTCAAAGATTAAATACGTTTATAAATGGAAATTACTTAACATAGTATGTAAGCAAATAAAGTGACCAGTAAAAATAGCTGTTATTATTTGCTTACCATATTTTCTAATGTAGTGGATCAAAGGAATTGGAAGTCATTATGGAAGGTTGGGTACAAAACAAAATGAAGTAATGAAGTAAAATAGAAACAAAAGTTTCAGAACCAAAGAAAAAACCAGGGATATCATTGCAGGAATGGGGATAAGTCAGTATTGATATATGTTTGTGAATTTTATTTTATGAAATAATTTGAAAATTGCTTTTCATCCTGAATTTGATAGGCTTAGCTCTCTAAGTTTAGTTAAGCATGTTTCACATGACTAGGGCTTTTACGAGCATGAATAAAGAGAATGAGTATCTTCAATATATCAGATTTTTTAAAAGAACAGAAAAAATAATGTAAAGACATATTTTAGGCATATTCTTACATTCATGAAAGTAAACACAAACTTATAAACAAGGTGAACACCTTCATTATAATTCAGAGTTGAAAAATAGAACAGAAACCAAACAAAATATTGTAAAGGGCTTATCTACTAAAAGCATATTAAACACATGCATTTATCACTCTTGTCCCTTTTTAAAAACTCACTAAATGAAAAGGGATTTTTAAAATGGCATAAACATACAAACACAAACAGAACAGGAGAGGAGAAATAACAATGGACATTAAATATCAAATAGCTGATTTAGCCCCTAAAAAGCAGAATCCTGACCTGGTAATGGTAGGAGTTAGTTGGACAATTAGGCAGTCAGGGCCAGGGTCCCCAACAAGAAAACAGGGATCCAGGACAGCCAAGACAAAACTGGACTAACATCCCATTTTATACCTTAGATAAGACTGCAATAGCATCCCATTTTGCACTTCTGTAAAAATGACTTTGGCAAAACATCCTGAGATGCAACAATTGACCATAAAACATTTTTTAAAAAGATTTTCTTAATTTATTTATTCGACAGAGATAGAGACAGCCAGCGAGAGAGGGAACACAAGCAGGGGGAGTGGGAGAGGAAGAAGCAGGCTCATAGCAGAGGAGCCTGATGTGGGGCTCGATCCCATAACGCAGGGATCACGCCCTGAGCTGAAGGCAGACGCTTAACCGCTGTGCCACCCAGGCGCCCCTGACCATAAAACATTTGTCACTGTCATGAGCTGAGGCAGTTAAGACGTGAGTCTTCAGATGTCAGCCCCCAAAGTTCATCAGCACATAAACATTAACCTGATACGTAGATAGGGGCATGATCGAAACCCTGATTGGCATGCCTTAGCAGTCAATCTGCAGGGGACCCACACTCTGGTTACCTAAAATAGTTCTGCAAAAGAGCTTATAAAAAACCCTCGATTTGAACACCAAAATGGCAACCCTCTCGGGTCCCCTCCCTCTTTGGGAGCATTGTACTGTTGCTCAATAAACTTTGCTTTGCTGCCCATCACTCTTCATCTGGTCTACCTCTTCATTCTTTGAAGTGGTGCAGCCAAGAACCCCAGGCACTAAAGGAAAAGAAATCCTGAAACAGTAATTGGAATAGGCTCTGGGAAACTTGACATGTACTGCAGTACTATTCAGATGTTTCTTGAATTGCAATAGGAAGTGATTTTAAAGGTGGACTTAAGATAATTGGTTGAAATAAGTTGTGTATTTAGCAATCTTATTTTTCTGTCCTAACGAATTGTTTCTGTTGTAGACTGACAGATCATTGAAGCCTGTTTTTCCTTGGGGAGTCTATGAAATGGGGACGCCAGTCACAGATGTTCTATTGTATTTCCCAATAGAAGAGGAATACCATACTGAAACTAGTGTGTTTAATTTACACTTGGCACGTTGGATACTGGGAACCAGACTTACACATTCTAGGAAGTGTATTGAAAGACCCCTCTTCAGGAAGGAATTAAACCAGCCAAAAGAATAAAAACTATTCATGTTGACAGTGTTTTCCCTACCTACAACCCAGACACATTTCTTTCTCTGAAGACAATAGTCCATAAACATATGTGGCCATAGAGATGTTGGAATAAGTTGTTAAATGTTTGATTGTTAATATGAAGGCGCACTAGACATAGGATGAAACAATTTAATATGGAAGATAGAGACATGAAAAAATCCAATTTTTAAAGTGTGAGGTACCAAAGAATACAGAGGGCAAAGAAAACAAAATGGCAATATCCTCCAAGGAGTAAGAGAAAATATTTCATCCACAAGTTTAAGAATGGAGTGCTATTTAAAAAATAACACTCAGCAGATAAGTAGTAGTTCTTAGACATTTAAAAGTATGATAATAAAAAAGAAAAAAAAGAAATTCCAGAAATCGCACAAAAAGTAAAGTACAATGACAAATGATAGGAAAATCTGAGAGATAAGAAAGTTAAGTTAAAATAAGAATTTGGGTAATACAATAGGAGATCCCAGTATGAATAAACAGGGAATTGAATTGAATGAATCACAAAATAATCCAAGAAAAATTCTCAGAATTATTTAAGGTGAGTTTCTGAACTGATATTTTAAAAATCTGGTTTCTTATATATGGTCAAGATGCAGAATAGCATGAAATTTCCCAGCAGCAATAGTGGAAGTTGAAAGGCAATACCACAATTACTTAAAGTGAGGCAAAGTAATTCCAGTCTGTAATTCTGTACGAAGCCAGAGCTACATAACTGAGATTTTTTAATTAATTTTTAAAATTTCTTTTCCACCTAATGTGAAATGTTCTTGCTCCCAAATAAAACAAACAACAAACAGAAAAAAACAGACTCTACTCACATCCTGATTGAAGATAGTAGCCAGAGGAGTCACAACCAAATTCACAAACAATAGCTGCCAAATATCGTGAACTTTCAACCAAATGAAAAGATGGAAGAACTGTGCAAACAGCTGTCCTCAATCTGTATTTTTCATGACAATCACTATTAGGTCAACTTCCACCAGATATTGAAGCAAACAATTCCAGCTGTCAGTGGCTTAACAGTTTTATGTCTTGCTCATGAAAATACCAAAGTGGATGAAACTCTCCTGGTTGATTCCCTTCTTAGCTCTGACTCAGGGACTGCAAGAGTCCCCTACTAGATTATTTGAATTTAGTCAGAGTAAGGGGAAAAGTGTGTGTGCATCCCCACCTCAATACAGCTGAGCCTAGATAGGTGTCTCACTGACATCTTTTCTCTTGGAGAAGGGAACAGACTTATTTTTAGATAATTGACCATTTCTTATAATAAAACAAAAGTCTAATAAAAGTCACTAATCCCCACCCATTGTTCAAGAATGGTTTGACTTGAAAATCTACGTGTATTCTAAAATAATAATACTTGGAAATGAATAAACATGGATTATAAGAAATATAAATATAAAATGTAAGATAGAAAAACACAAAATCCAAAGGGAATAAAAAAACTTGTATATTCATGTAGTGCCTCACAGGAGCTACATATTGTTCTAAGAGGTTTACATATATCCATATTTCCAATTTTTCAAACAATTCTAAAAGTTAGTATGGTTGTCCCCTTTCCAGATTTGGAAAGAGATTTAAGGAGTTTGAATTATTATCTTGGGGTGCCTGGGTCATTCAGTCGGTGAGGTGTCTGCCCTTGGCTCAGATCATGATCCCAAGGTCCTGGGATCAAGCACCACATTGGGCTCCCTGCTTGGCGGGAGGCTGCTGCTCATTCTCCCTCTGCCTGCTGCTCCTCCTGATTTGTGCTCCCTCTCTCTCTCTCTGTCAAATGAATGGATAAAAAATTTTAAATAAATAAATAAATAAATAAAATATCCTGGGAAATTCTCTGTTAAGGTGTAGCATTAAAACTCAAATCCAGGTAATCTGACCCCAGAGATATGTTCTGTAGCAGTCTAATGATCTGTTTAAAAGATCCTTGGAAGAGCTCAGGAGATAAATGTAGGAGAAAAATAAAGCTATTTTAAAAATGAAAGCTATTGATAAAAAGACTAGTGAATAACAGAATAGACACTGTGGTAAACCCCAATATGTGATATCATAGATTCAAGAGTAGAAAGCAATTATATAAAAATGATGGCAGAGAAAAACCTAAGAATGTGTGATGGGAAATTTTTTGTCAGTTTGGCTGGGGCATATCGCTCAGAAAGTTGGTCAGGTTTTATGGGTATTTCTGCAAGGGTGTCTTTAAATAAGATTAACATCTAAATCAGTGGACTTTGAATATAGCAGAAATGTCCTCCATAATGTGGATGGACTTCATCCAATGAGTTGATGTCCTAAATATGACAAAAGGTTGGAACTTCCCACAGAATTGTCCAGCGAACTACCTTCAGACTGGAAATGTAGCATAAGCTCTCTCCAGGTTTCCAGCCTACTGGCCCATTCTGTAGATTTTGGGCTTGCCAGCCTCTATAATTATGTGAGCCAATTCCTTTTAATAAATCTAGTTGTAACAAATTATAATAAATGTTCTATTTTTCTGGGGAATCCTAACTAATGGAGTGTGAGAGACTGATAAGAGAAATTCAAGATGTTTGAAATTGCCATTCATGAGTAAAATAGCACCCCAAATATTCCAGCTTATTAAAGAATAAATCTTTATTGAATAAAAGAGTCCTGAATTTGAAAATTTTCTCAAGAAACCCTGATAAAAACTAGGAACACTAAGATAGTGTGGTTAATATGCTGGACTTCAGAAATAATGAATAATTCTATAGGAATCTTGGCATCAAAGAAAGTCAACCTCAAAGGTGGAAAAATTCAGACTGGCTTTAGCCTTTGCCAAAATGAAGTGCTTATAAGATAGTCAAGAATGTCTAGGGGATGTAGAGAATGGCTTCTTTGGGGGGTATTCAATATCCTAACTTTTTTTTTTTTAACCCAGTCCAGTTGCCATTATGGTATAAAAATATTCTTGCTTTTTCAAGAATTCTGACTATGGGACTTTGAGGCATTATTACTTAAATCAGTATAAGAAAAGAGGAATTAAATAAAACAATTTAACATGTTAATGTAGAAAGCCATAAGATCTGATCAGTAATTCCAGAAATTTCATTTAGCAAAATTTGATACCTATTTGTGATAAAATCTAGGATTAGGAAACTTCTTTGATCTAATGAACATCTATAAGTATCTATAGCTAACATAATGAATCTAAGTGACTGAATGTTTTGGCCCTGTTATGGACCACATGCTGTGTTCCCCAAATTCGTATGTTAAAACTCTAACCCCCAGTAGGATGGCACAAGGAGGCCTTTGAAAAATAATTAGAGTTAAATTAGGTCTTTTGTGAGCATATGGCCCTCCTGATGGGATTAATGCTTTTATTTAAAAAAAAAGAAAGAGATAGGGATCTCTCTCTCTCTTTCTCTGCTTTGTCCTGTGAGCATAAGAAAGGAAGATGGCCATTTGCAAACTAGGAAGATTGCACTCACCAAACACCACATCTGCTGATGCCTCGATTTTGTGCCCAGAACTGTGAGAAATGTGTTTGTTGTTTAAGCCACCTAGTCTATGGTATATTTGTTATAGCCTGAACCGACTAAAACAGACCCTAAATTAGGAATAAGTCAAAGTGTCTGCCTTCACTATTTCCAGTCAGGGTTTTACTAGAGTTTCTGGATAGTACAATAGGAAAAAGAATAATAATAAATGGCATACATTTTTTTTAAAGATTTTATTTATTTATTTGACAGAGATAGAGACAGCCAGCGAGAGAGGGAACACAAGCAGGGGGAGTGAGAGAGGAAGAAGCAGGCTCATAGCGGAGGAGCCTGATGTGGGGCTCGATCCCATAACGCCGGGATCACGCCCTGAGCCGAAGGCAGATGCTTAACCGCTGTGCCACCCAGGCGCCCCAATGGCATACATTTTTTATTTATTTTATTTTTTTTATTATTTTTTTTTGGCGTACATTTTTTAAAGGAAAAAAATAACCTTACGCTTTTAGTGATCTAATTCTGTGTGTAGATCAGAAAGAAACTCTTCCAATGCTATCAGGACTATGAGTGTCTTGCAAAGTCACAGGAAACAGAGATATTGACATGGTTAAGATGTTCATTTTCCCCAGTTGATCTGTAGGTTCCGTGTAATCCCAATTTTGATAATTCCAAGAAACATTTTCATAGATATTGGTTCTCAAATTCATAAGGAAATGTAAAGATCTTAGAATAGTCAAACAGTTTTTAAGAGAACAAATGGAGGACTTACATTACTTTTCTTTAAAGGGTCAGATAGTATATATTTTAGGCTTGTGAGGTATATGATCTGTTGCAACCACTACCTCTACCTTTGTAGCATGAAAGCAGCATCAACAATACATAAACAACTAGGCGTGGCTTTGTTCCAGTAAAAGATTTCTTACAAACAGGTGGCCATACCTTGGATCATTGTTTGCTGACCTCTGCTGTAGAGATATATACTGTGTTATTGGTGTAAGTATAGACATGTAGATCGGTGGAACAGAATAGATCAGAAGGGGACCCACATGATATTGGCGGATTGATTTTCCACAAAGGTGCGAGGGACTTTAAAAGGCCAAAGAATAATCTCTTCAAGAAATGTTGTTGGAAGACTGGACATCTGTAGGGAATAAAATGAATCTTGACCCTTATTCACAAAATTGAATTAGAGTGTAGACTTAAATGTCAAATCTAAATATAAAAGTTCTAGTAGGGAACTTAGGAGAAACCAAAACAATGAGCCATAAGCATGTGAAAACCTGTTCCACATTAATCATCAGGGAGATGCAAATTAAAACCTCAGTAAGATATCAGCACCGACCAACAAGAATGGAAATGATGGAAAAGACAAACCAAATATAGGCAAAAATGCAGGACTGTTGGCACTCATTAATTCTTGGTGACAATGCAGAATAATCAAACTACTTTAGAAAGCCATCTGGTACTTTTGTATTACTTTACACACCCACAATTATCATACGACTCAGGGATTCTAAATATTTCTCAAGAACAATGAATGTAATGCACAAAGTTCTGTACATGGGTATTCATAGCAGCTTTGTTTATGAGAGCTAAGATGTCCAAATAATGCAGAATATTGTTGTTGACAGAAAAAAGCTGAAATAAAACAAAAGCATTTATTGGTGTCTCAGAATTACAATTCATTGAGCACAGATTTCATAGCAACCCAATTGTGTCCCCCTAGGGAACAAAAGTGAGGGTTTTCTTTTAAAGACAAAAGGGGATGCTTGCATATGTTGTTAACAAAGATTTTGATTGTTGTTGGCAGACAAGTAAATTAAGTTAAACATAATTGATTCCTAAGGCTGTCACGAAACAAAAATTTGTTACTATACAAGTTGCAGGTAAGTTTGTGCAGAGTCCTAGGAATATTTAAGGTTGGGCCCAGTTCAGAAGTTCCTGGTTCTATCCAGTGAGGATTTTTAAATGGCCTACTTTACTTAATGGCCTCCCAGTTCCATTTTAAAACCCCTTGACGTAAGTGACCCCATTTTATTCCACCTTTCACATCATTGACAGGTGAATGTAGGAACAAAATCTGGTATTTCTAGAATGGCACACTACTTAGCAATAAAAACTAATGAATTACTAATAACCACAACAACATGGGGGAATGTGAGTGAAGAAAGTCAGGTATAAAAGAGTACACACTATATGATTCCAGAAGAAGGTTTTGAGAGGAAGGAAACATGGGTTCTCCCTCCAGTAACTTTTTGAGGATTCTATATCAGGAATATAGGTAAAATCTTCTGATTTGTTCCTAAAATTTGTATTTGGAATCTGCTTATTTATTCAGTGGGCATTGATTCTCTTATTTTCTTATTATCTATATCTTGATGAACCTTTTTTTTTTATGTATACCTTTCTTTGGGTATGTATATATATATGTGTGTGTATATATATGTATATATACACACACGTACATAATGTTCATGACAATTACAAACAATTTAAGAATTTAAAAAATGTTTTATTTCACTCATGTCCTCTGTTTCACAGGAAAAGTCAGATGTTGCACTATTGAAAAGAGTTCTGAAAATACAAATTGTTATGGATAAAGCCTTGGTATGTATTATTGATATATGCCATCATATCTTTGTGTTTAAGTTCAAAGAGAATATGAAAAAACTTGCCTTGTTTGTAATATAGATATTTCCCTCTGTTCACAATATGTATTTCAGGATAGCAAGACATAAAAAAATGTTATGAGTTGCTTTTACATTGACATACAGGGACCAAGAGAATCCTTGCAATAATGTTTAACTCTGTATGTATGCAATTTCTACTACGCTATAATCTTTTGGATTCCAACTAGCTATAGATATTTCTGAATCCACTCCATATCATGGTGAACTCTTTCCTTTAAATGGATTTCAATTTTATTTTTTTAATTTATTTATTTACTTTTTAATAATTTTTATTTTGTTATATTAGTCACCATACAGTACCCCCCAGTTCTTAATGCAATGTTCCATGATTCATTACTTGCATATAACACCCAGTGCACCATGCAATATGTGCCCTCCTTAATACCCATCACCAGCCTATCCCAATCCCCCCCAAAGCCCTTAGTTTGTTTCCCAGAGTCCACAGTCTCTAATGGTTCATTCCCCCTTCTGTTTACCCCCCCTTCATCCTTCCCTTCCTTCTCCTACCAATCTTCCTATTTCTTATGTTCCATAAATGGGTGAAACCATGTGATAATTGTCTTTCTCTGCTTGACTTATTTCACTTAGCATAGTATCCTCCAGTCCTGCCCATGTTGCTGCAAATGTCTGGTAATTGTTCTTTCTGATGGCTGAGTAATATTCCATTGTATATATGGACCACATCTTCTTAAACTAGTCATCTGTTGAAAGGCATCTTGGCTCCTTCCACGATTTAGCTACTGTGGACAATGCTGCTATGAACATTGGGGTGCATATGGCCCTTCTCTTCACTACGTCTGTATCTTTGGGGCAAATACCCAGTAGTGCAATTGCTGGATCATACAGTAGCTCAATTTTTAACTTTTTGAGGGACCTCCACACTGTTTTCCAAAGTGACTGTACCAACTTGCATTCCCACCAGCAGTGTAAAAGGGATCCCCTTTCTCCACATCCTCTCCAACATTTGTTGTTTCCTGCCTTGTCAATTTTCGCCATTCTAACTGGTGTAAGGTGGTATCTCAAAGTGGTTTTGATTTGAATTTCCCTGATGGCTAATGATTTTGAACATTTTTTCAAGTGTCTGTTAGCCATTTGTATGTCTTCATTGAAAAAGTGTCTGTTCATATCTTCTGCCCATTTTTTGATTTGTTTATTTGTTTCTTTTGTATTGAGTTTGAGAAGTTCTTTGTAGATCTTGGATACCAGTCTTTTATCTGTAGTGTCATTTGCAAATATCTTCTCCCATTCCGTGGGCTGCCTCTTAGTTCTTTTGACTGTTTCCTTGGCTGTGCAGAAGCTTTTGATCTTGATGAAGTCCCACAAGTTCATTTTTTCTTTTGTTACTCTTGCCTTTGCAGATGTGTCATGAAAAAAGTTGCTGTGGCCGATGTCAAAGAGGTTACAGCCTATGTTCTCCTCTAGGATTTTGATGGATTCGTGTCTCACATCGAGGTCTCTCATCCATTTGGAGTTTATCTTTGTGTATGGTGTGAAAGAGTGGTCAAGTTTCATTCTTTTGCATGTAGCTGTCCAATTTTCCCAGCACCATTTATTGAAGAGACTGTCTTTTTTCCACTGGATGTTTTTTCTTGCTTTGTCAAAGATTAGTTGCCAAAGAGCCAAGGGTCCATTTCTGGGTTCTCTATTCTGTTCCATTGGTCTATGTGTCTGTTTTTGTGCCAGTACCATGCTGTCTTTGTGATCACAGCTTTGTAGTATAGCTTGATATCCGGCAATTGATGCTCCCAGCTTTGTTTTTCCTTTTTCACAATTCCTTGGCGATTCAGGGCCTTTTCTGGTTCCACAAAATTTAAGGGCTGTTTGTTCCAGATCTTTGAAAAATGTCATTGGTATTTTGATTGGGATGGATTTCCATTTTAAAACAAGCTATTTTATTACTCAATTAGAGATCCTTGTTGTTAAATATTATCTTTTATGTGATGATTTTATGCTGTATAATTGCTTGGGTTCTCTAGTGTAAGTTCTGTATTTCAAAAATGAGATTTATTCATTGGAAAGTCCATTTAATTATGGAAATTCTTGTTTATACGGTCAGTTTGAGCAAAGTCATATGAGTAGCAAGTTAATCAGATTTGTCCTTTATCACTGATATTTTGGCATAAACTGTGTCAATGATTAATAATAATGTCATGATTTTGTTCATAAAAGGAAATATTTTTAAAAATAAAAGGAAATATTTAGATCTTTAAGTAATTAAAAAAACCAGTAACAGTAAAGAATAGACAGACAAAAAATAATAAAGAAAAACACACATAGTTTTATAATCAGGTGAAAAATTATATGCAGAACTGTCCTGTTTTTTTATGTATACATGTGTATATTCATATGCCTTTGTTTTATATATGCTATTTTATAAGTTATTTTATAATGTTTTCCCACATATGAATGAAATATATTATTTCAATTTAATTTTGAAGTTCACATCG
Source organism: Ursus maritimus (assembly GCF_017311325.1). Taxonomy (NCBI): domain Eukaryota; kingdom Metazoa; phylum Chordata; class Mammalia; order Carnivora; family Ursidae; genus Ursus; species Ursus maritimus. The sequence continues at coordinate 4,956,626 of NW_024425341.1, read as the reverse complement.
TGTCCAATTAATATATTTAAAATCATTTAATCTAATTTACTAGCTAATTTACTAGCTCTATCTGTGTTCCTTTCTAGTCTTTGCTGCTTTTGGTCTTTTTTCCCCACTCAAAAAGTCCCCCTTAGTATTTCTTGCCGGGCTAGTTAAGTGGTTATGAACTCCTTTAGTTTTTATGTGTCTCGGGAACTCTTTATCTCTCCTATTCTGAATGACAGCCTTGCTGAATAAAGTATTCTTGGCTGCATATTTTTCCCATTCAGCACATTGAATATATCCTGCCCTATGCATCTGGCCTGCCAGATTTCTGTGGACAAATGTGCTGTGAACCTGATCTGTCTTCCCATGTAGATTAAGGACTTTTTTACCCCTTGATCCTTTCAGGATACTTTCTCCATCCCCTCACTTTTGATCTGCAGGTTTCTTTAGGTTTAAAATGAGTCTCCTGTAGGCAACACAGAGATGTGTCTTGTTTTTTAATCCATTCTGACACTCTATGTCTTTTGATTGGAGCATTTATTCCATTTACATTCAGAGTGATTATTGATAGGAATTTAATGCCATTGTATTACCTTTTAAGTCATTGTTTCTGGAGATTTTCTCTGTTCCTTTCTAGTCTTTGTCACTTTTGGTCTTTTCCTCCCACTCTTAGAGTCTCCTTTAATATTTCTTGTAGGGCTGGTTTCATGGTCATGAACTCCTTTAGTTTTTGGTTGTCTAGGAAACTCTTTATCTCTTCTTCTATTCGGAATGATAACCTTACTGGATAGAGTAGTCTTTGCTGCATATTTTCCCCATTCATCACATTGAATATATCATGCCACTGTCTGCTGGCTTGCCAAGTTTGTGTGGCAAGATCTGCTGCTAGCCTTACTGGTCTTCCCTTGCAAGTTAGGGATGTCTTTTTCCTTGCTGTTTTTAGGATTTTTTCCCTACCTCTATATTTTATAAATTTTACTACAGTACATCTTGGTGTTGGCCTGCTTTTGTTGATTTTGATGGGAGTTCTTTGTGCCTCTTGGATTTGGATCTCTGTTTCCTTCCCCAGATTAGGGAAGTTTAGCTATTATTTCTTCAAATAAACATTCTGTCCTTTCCCCTCTCTTCTTCTTCTCGTACGTGTATGATATGAATGCTATTACATTTTATGGAGTCGCTGAGTTCCCTAAGTCCACATTCATGATCCAATATTTTTCTTTCCCTCTTCTTTTCAGTGTCATTATTTTCCATTATTCTAGCTTCTGTATCACTTCTTCATTCTTCTGCTTTCTCCATCCTTGTGGTCATTACATCCAGTTGGTTTTGCATTTAGGTTATAGCACTTTTTGTTTCAGCCTGACTTATTTTTAAGTCTTTTATCTTTGTGGAAAGGTACTCCCTGGTGTCTTCTATGCTTTCCTCAAGCCCAACTAATATCCTTATGATTGTTGCTTTAAGTTCTGGGCCAGGCATATTACTTATATCTGTTTTGATTAGATCCCATGGCCTTTTCTTGTTTTTTTCTTTTGGGATGAAAGAAATCTTGGTATTTTGTCTAGGTGTCTGTCTTTTTCTCTGTGTTAGGAAAGCCTGTTATGTTTCCTGCTTCTGGGAGTAATGGTTTTGTTAAGAAGAGGTCATATACTGTTCCTGGCCTGGTGCTTCAGGAAGTATCTCTAGTATATGCTGTGTGCACTCTGCTGCTATATTTTGGCTGTCTTTTCCTCATGTCAGTCCTCTGCAGTTTCTCCTTGCCTACAGTGGGGAGTGTTTGGACCTTGTCCAGAATGTGACCAGTTCTAACTGGGTGTGCTCTGGTGTTCCTGTTAAAAGAGGCCTGACGATATTTCCACTAGAGCTGAATCTTTACAGCACTATGATCAGAAGACTTGGTGCAAATTGAGGTTTTTGCTCGTCTTCTGGGGTAGGGGACCTCTGCTGTCAGGCACACTTGCCCTAGTTAAGAAGCACCTGCAGAATGTAAGCAGGCATGCCTTGTTGTAATCGGCTCAGGCGTCCATTGTTGATGGGGCTATGCTGCTCACTGAAGTCAATCTCCGCTGATGGGTATGAGAAAAAAGTGGTGCTGACCCTCTCCCTTGTCTCCAGAGAGGTGAATTCTCACCCACTGCCATCCAGGAAGCCTTCACAGAGGAGCAAAGTCTTCTCTTGTGTGTCAGAGGCATCCCTCAGATCCCTGCCTTCTCCCTGTCTGTGTCTGGGTTATCTGCCTGCCAGGCAGTGCAGTGCACCTGTGTTTTATCTCAGACACACTGGATAAGTTTCAAAATTCCAAACCTCTGGAACTTGTTGTGGTACAGACCTGTACTGGTCCTCTGGGAGAGAGCCTTGTTAGGCTGGGGCTTGTGCCAGTTTGTCCCAAAGGGGCAGTCACACCAATGCATAGGAACTGGGAGTTTAGAGTAACACACAGCAAAAAGCCTGAGTCCAGGTTAGCCACCCTTGGCCGTGTCTGTGCACCATGCTTAAGGGGCAGAGGGGAGCACAATGGCACCCATCAGCTCTTTGACTCTGACAGGCAAAGGCCCCTCCCAGATACACTCCAAAAAGGGGGAACGTCTCTCCCAGTGTATCCCTGGGGATCTTCAGATTGCAGCATCAGCTCTTGGCATCTAACCTCCTTCTCCACAGGAGCACTGCAGCAACCACTGGGCTCCACAGGACCCACAGCACAGAGCTATAAAACTCCAGTCTTTGAACTCTGTTGGTTGTAAACACTTAGCATAATCAGCCTCTCTTCTTTTCCCAGTCCATGACTTTGGGGAAGAGTTTTCCTTCTGTAATCCCCTGTGGACCTCTCTCTCCCACTCTCTCTCTGCCTGTTTGTCTGTCCATCTTTCTCTCTCTTTCCTCTCTCCACAGTCAGGGCTCCCTTCCCTCTGCAGCACCCGTGATTCTTTTCTCCCCAAAATCATGTCTCCACACCTCCGACTCTCCATGATGTGACCTCTTCTCTCCCTCCAGTTGTGCCGTTTTTTCTGTCAGTCCTCAGATCCATTTCTTGGGTGTTCAGAATAATCCAATATTTATTCAGCTGTGTTCCAGGAATGAGGCAAACATAGGGTCCTCCTACTACTCTGCCATCTTAACTGACCCCGGGAGCATTTAGATTTCGACTTTTGTTGTTACAGGAGGAATAATACTATTTGGCCTAAAACTGAGATCACAAGTAGTGGAATTATGCTTTGCCACAGCCAGTCCCATGAGCTTGCTAACATTAAATCTAGACAGCTTATCTTCCTCTCCTCACTTAGCTGGATACCTTCTTAACCATTCCAATAACAACAGAAGGCATTTTCAATGCAAATGACATCATGTGAAACAAAAGAAAACAAAACAAAGAAACCCAAAACAATGACAAAAAACTCCAAGAGTTCCTTAAAATTTGCCATGATTAGTATTTCTTCTCTTATGTTTAGTTTATCTGTCTTCAATTTTAAAGTGTGGTTCTGTAAACAAATATTAATAGGCTTTTTTTTCTCTGAAATTCAGTCAGATAAACTCTGTCTTTCCTTAGAACATTCAGTTGAAGTGTGTACACCAAAATTACTGGTAACAATGGATGCAGGTTAAGTGCTGCTGTCCTATTAGTGTTCTATTTGTGCCACCTGTGATTTACTCCTCTGTCCCTCCTTTGTTACCCTTGGATTAGTGGGTCATTTTCAGCATTTGTTTTTATCTGCTATATTGTTTTTTTCTGCTATGCCCCTTTATCCCCTACCTCTTACCCCAGTGGCTTCTCTAGGGTTTCCAATGAACATTCCTAACTTGTTACAGTCTAGAATTAATGTTATACCACTTCACATACAATGCAAGAGCCTTACAACAGTAAAGTTCCATAGAACTCCTTCACGATGTTAGTGTGATATATTTTTACTTCTTCATATGTTATAAACCACAAGATGAATTATTTTAAGATATTCAATTGTTTAAAGAAATTAAGGAAAGGAAAAAAGCATTTCATTCGGCCCCCCCCCATTTTAACATTTCCCAAATTCTTCATTCCTTCTTGTAGGTCTGTGTTTCTGATATTTTTGTTTAGCTTGTTGATGAAATCTCTTCAGCTTTTGTTCATATGAGATTATCTTCATTTTATTTTCATTTTTTAAAAGATTTTGTTCATTTGAGAGAGAGAACGCACAACCAGGGGGACAGGCAGAGGGAGAGGGAGAAGCAGACTCTCCACTGATCAGGGAAGCCCAATGAGGAGCTTGATCCCAGGATCCTGAGATCATGACCTGAGCTGAAGGCAGAGTGCCTAACTGACTGAGCCATCCAGGCACCCTTTATCTTCATTTTTTAAACGTCTTATTTGGAAATATTTTCTAACTTTCATGAAAGTTGTAAGAATAAGAATAAGGAAAGAACACCTATATTCTCTTTTCTTAGATTTACTGTTTAACATTAATCCTATTATCATGTGTGTTCTCTATTTGAAAGCAAGTTGTAAATTGTATCATGGAGCTTTTATAGAGTTATCCATGTAAGTAAAAATAACATCATTAAAATACTTTTTATCAAGTATTACTGTAAGTATTTTTTATCAAATAACACTAAGTATTACTATATCTGAATTTCATTGTGGTTGGACAATGTGATCTAAGTGACACCTATGTTTTATAGTCAAAAAACTGTTTTATGGCCTAATATGTCAATTTATATAAAACCTCCATGGATATTTGAAAAAAGTTGTCTCGTTTTATATAAGCTTTTATATGTACATAGTATATCTAAAGTTTTATTTAATTTGAAAACTCTTGAATTTATTCTTAACTTGTCTGCTTGATCTATTAAAGATTAAGAGACCTATGTAAAAAGCCCTCACTATGACAGTCAATTTCTACTTACAATTTTGTTAAATTTTGTTTTATACATTTTGTTGCTCTGCTATTAGTTATAGTCAAGTTTAGAATACTTCCATCTTTCTTGATAATTCAATATTTTATTAATGCACTGTGATAATTATTATGTGCACTTTTTGATTTTAAGCCTTTTTCATATTAATGTAATGATCATATAACATATGCTTTTTGTCTATTTTCCTGGTATATATTTTCATGCTTGACTCAATATCTCTATGTACTCATAATTTAGAAGTTTTTAATTTAATTTGTGTATAGTGGATTTTTTTAAAAAGTTTCTGCCCTTTACCTAGTATTTGGTCTGTTGATAATTTGTGATTATTGACATATATGGGTTTATTTCCATAGTCGTATATTTATATTCTTTTGTCTTGCTTTTCATGTGTTCAGTTTTGCAAAGGATCACCTTCATTCATATCACCCATGCTGCATCGTGTAAATATATAATATAGTTTATTGGGAAGGGTTACCTACAGAGAAATAACAAAGTATAGGAAGTCTGTAAGGACCTAAGAGAATAGCATCTCTTTTGTCCAAATCAGAAAACCTTATCCATTACATTTTATTTTCTGTTAGTAGTTTTGGCAGACTTGCTGAAGAGTACTGAAGATAAAATTTGCCACTTTTTATGTTTTTTGCTAACACTCAGAAATGTGTACATACACATAATTAGAAATTTTTAGAGAAAATATTATGACTTCTGTTCCTTTGAATGGAGACATATTCTTGAAATTACTCGCTGTAATGGTCCTCAGAGCTCTGTGTTTAGAAAGTACACTGCTTATCCAGGATATATAGTCATCTCTTAGTGGGATGAAGACAAATGATGGCAGCATACTATAGGAGAAAAAAAAAAGACATAGTAGTTTAGTTTGTTGGGCCTTGAGTTCTGGTTTTTACTCTCAGTAGTTCTGCAATCTTGTAAACTTAAGTTTTGACTCTTAATTTCTGTATGTGTGAAGAGGAAGTTAATCACAACCTTCTTATTTTGAGATTATTGATTAATATATAAATTCTCTAGATTTATATCGGAAACTTGCTAATACTAGGTAAATCTTAACTTTTTTCTCCTTTGGGTTGAGCACTCCATTAACATTTTATATCCATTTAAAGTGTGATAGTTCAATAATTTTCACTAGCGATTAAGAAACAAAATTTGTCTTTCAGTTTGATTATATGGGCTCAGAAGTGGCAGTTGCAGCTGAGAAAGTTGTCCATATCTTTGGTCTAATCAACACGGTAAGTGTTTACGTTTCATTTAAAGAAACTTTTCCTATTAATGCAGTAATATTGTTTGTATAAATAGCATATCCAGTTTTTAAAAAATGTAATCCTACCAACTGGTTTCATCATCAATGAATGAATTTCATCTCCAAAAGAGAGTAAATTGAATGTATTATCATTATGTATAGAGATGTAATGTTATATTTATGATTACCTAAATACTGTATATTATGTATCTTCTATTTGCAGATGTTTTCCCAGCTCAACATGACAATTATACTAACTTCTTTGGAGCTCTGGTCAGATCAAAATAAGATTTCACTTAGCGGGGATGCAAATGAAGTACTACAAAGATTTGTGTCATGGAAAGAACAATTTTTGTTTCAAAGGTCCCATGATATGGCATACTTATTAATGTAAGTACTGTATTTGTATTGACATAGGGTTTGTCAAATTATTTCATATGTTAGCTATCAAGATTATATACAAATTGTGTTATATGTAATGACAAGACACTTCAAAAAAGGATTACATGCATTCTGTGTTGACAAAATGCAAAATATAAAATTCTGAAAACAATGTAAGACACTAAGTCGCAGTAAGTCATTATTCTCCACTAGCCTTTTTATCTATGGAAATGTAAGAAACTTGAAAATTTGGAAAGCCTTGAGATAAACAGGGGAACCCAATGGTTTTAAGGATTTTTCTCAGAGGTAAATAATTGAAACTATCATTTGAACTTTAAACACCATGTACATTAGTTAACAGAATGCAATAATTGCATATAATGCAGGTTAAAATACAATATATCAAATTAGTAATGTGGTTACGGTCGGTACAGCTATACTGACACGAGGTGTAGCTATTTAACTACTTGCACTATTTTTTTTCCCCGAGTCTTTATATAGGTTTCTGTTGATAGTTTGATTGTTGAGATGGAAATAATAAAAATTCTGAAGATCTGAAGAATATGCAATAGATTTATAAATCTATTGGTGTTTCCTGTGGAATTTAGGGTCAGTTCTGGGGACTCAGGGGCTGCAATAACTAAGGACTGAAATGTATGAGGACACTTGTTGCATTCTAGCACTTTTTTTCTTGAGGAGTCTACTGAGTATTCTGTCTCTTTGTATTCCTGTCCTCCAATCCAGCATTTTTTACATATTTAGGGGTTCACTATGAGCAAATCATGGCAGTAAGCTATCCTGACTTGTACATCTTCAAATTATATCTATCCAGTGGTGACAACAGTGGTGATTGTTTTGGAGTGATTAGGCACTGCCGGATTTTGGGCTGTGTATCCTATAATGTTAAAGTAGACTTTAGAACTTAACTTTTCAGGAACTGTGGGAGATTACCCAAATACGAACTGATTGAAAGCATGAGATGTGATATGTAATATTTGTATTAAAAAATAGCTTTATTGAGAAATCCAATTCTTACAATGTCATCAAGTTAGTAATAATTTAAAATGCATTTATTCAAAAGAAAAATTTTATTATTTAGTTACAGGGACCATCTTAATTATGTGGGAGCAACATATCATGGAATGGCATGCAATCCAAAGTTTGCTGCAGGAATTGCTCTGGTATGCATTTTATTCCCATCTATTCACTAATTAATATCATGTTTTGAAACAGCCACTTCAAAGAAGAAAATATGTATAGTATATCTGCCATGACGTTTTGACAAATTTTTCTAAGAATATTCTTTTTTTTTTAAGACTTTCAAACTCAAATGTTATAATTTTAAAAGTGTTTTGCTATTGTGGTAAAATGCAAATAACATACAATTTACCATTTTTACCAGTTTTAAGTGTACAATTCAATAGTGCCAAGTATGTTCACATTGTTGTGAAATAGATCTCCAGAACTTTTCATCTTGCATAAATGAATATTTGTACTTTTTGACCAACTTGCCCCACATTCCAGACAATCTAGCCCCTGGAATCCACCATTCTACTCTCTGTTTCATATCATACAGTGAGTATGATATTTTTAAATTCCACATATAAGAGAAATCATATTATAGTTGTCTTTACTGTCTGTCTTGTTTCACTTAGCATGATTTCATCCAGGTTATCCAGGTTCATCCATGTTGTTGCAATTGGCAGGATTTCATTCTTTTTTATGACTGAATAATATTTATCTATATGTGAGTTTATTTTATATGTGAATATTCATATGTATGTGTATATATGTGTGTGTATACATATATATACATATATATGACATTTTTAATCCATTTATTGGTCAGTGGACACAGGTTATCTCTGTACCTTGGCTTTTGTGAGTAATGTTGCAATGAACATGGGAGTGTGAATAGCTCTTCAAGATACTGATTTCAATTATTTTGGATATAGACCAGAAGTAGGTATCTGCTGGATCATGTGGTAGTTCTATTTTTAATATTATGAGGAACCATCATACTTATTCTCAGGGTGTTTGGACCATTTTATAATCCCACCAGCTGTTTACATTTTGTATTCATCACATCTTTACTCACACATTGTTTTCTATTCTTGTTGTTTTTAATAGCAGCCATCCTTAGTGGTATGAGGTGATAGTCGTTGTGGTTTTGATGTGCACTTCTATGATTACTAGTGATAGTGAACATCTTTTCATATGCTTTTTGTTTTTGTATATTATCTCTGGAAAAATATCTATTCAAGTTCATAGTTTGGTTTTTTCTTTCTTTCTTTTTCTTTTTTTTTAACCATATAATCCAGCAGTTGTCCTCTTTGGCATTTTCCAAATGAGTTGAATACTTATATCCACACAAAAACCTACAGATGAGTTTATAGCAGTTTTATTCATAATTGCTAAAGATTGGGAGCAACCAAGATGTCCTTTAACAGAGGAATGGTTAAGCAAACTAGAATAAATTGATATAAAGGAATACTATCCAATGATTTTTTTATTTAAGTGAAGCATCAAACCATGAAAAGACATGGAAAAAACTTGAGTGCATAGAGGTTAGTGAGAAAAGCCAATCTGAAAAGGCTACATACTGTATGAGTCCAACTATATGTCCTTCTGAAAAAAGAAAAACTATGGAGATAGTAAAAAGATTATAGGTTGCCAGGGGTTAGTGTCTTGCTGTCAGCATTACTTCCCAAGTTTTTTGTTTGTTGTTCGTTTGTTTGGTTTTTGAAGAAAAAAATGTTACTTACAAAGTGTTATAGTATTCTGCCTTTAAAAAAATTTGACTCTCTCACAAAACTATTTCTGAAGTCAAAACTGATTGCAAATTCAACCCTTAAGAATCTGTATTTTTTTCTAAGTGTTCATTAAAAAATAATATAGTTACTGAAACAGTGCACATTCTCAAAAAACTTTTAGTTTATTGGAATTTAATACATAATAAAAACATATGACAGCATTAATCTTATTTTGTTATGTCAGTGCCATTTGGATTAGAAATACAATAACTCAAAGAGATAATCAAAATTTACCTATTTTTTTTCTCATTTTCCATATCCCTAAGAAAATAATGAGCTTTGACAGAGTAGTTTCTTAAATTTGTATTTGCATTTAGGTATTATGGCCAAAAAGAAAAGATCAAGGAGGTGAAGAAATAACTTAGGCAATAATTCCGTTTTGCTTTGTTTTGTTTTTTGCATTTAGTACCCACAGATGATAACTTTAGATGCATTTTCAGTTGTTATGGTGCAGTTGATTGGAATTAATGTGGGATTAACATATGATAATATCTACAGTTGTTACTGTCCAGGAATTACATGCATAATGAATTCTGAAGCAATGTAAGATTTTATTTTTTATCAAATCTATGTCTTCCTCTGGGAAACGTTTGTGACAGTCACTGTTATATAATATCTTGCAATGCAACTTGAGTAAGAATATTTTTATTAAATACATAATGTACTTGTTTAAACTTATTTGTTTATTTTAATTTTTTATTTAAATTCAATTTAGTTACCATACACTGTATTATTAGTTTCAAAGGTAGAATTTAGCGATTCATCAGCTGCATATAATAGCCAGTGCTCATTATATCAAGTGCCCTCCTTAGTGCCCATCACCCAGTCACCTCATCCCCTAACCCACCTCTCCCTCAGCAATCCTCAGTTTGTTTCCTAGAGTTGAGTCTCTTGCGGTTTGCCTCCCTCTCTGTTTTTATCTTATTTAAAGAGGAGTATTTGATATTGTAGAAAATGTACTTAGTATTTCTACATTAAATGTTACAGAGAAAGTGAATATTGCTGATGACTTTCTGAGGGTTTACTAGAGTCTTGAGATGAAATTCATTCAAAGAATACGTAATAGATGTCTACTGTGTTGCAGGATTGTGTTAGTCTTATATATGGCTAACAAGATAGATCTGTCATAAATATCTTAACCTCTCAGGGTCTGAAAATTTAAAAGTAGACCTAAGAATAAACAAAGTATGAACAGCTTACGATAGGTGTCAGGAAGGCAATAAATAGGGAATACATGGGGAGAGGAAACTTTCTGATAAAGAAAAGTTTTCTGAGGAAATAGTTATGAGGGATATGAATATGGTCATGTAAAGAGCTTGTTGAAAACTTCAGGCCAACAAATGAAGTGATACTTGAATAGAGGGAAGCTTGAAAAGCTCAACAGACAAGAATAAGGATATTGAGAGAAGGATAAAAAAGAAAAAAAAAGAAAAGAAATAGCTGGGACTATAAGGAAGAATGTTTTGGACCTAAGGAAAAGAAAGTAAAATACATTGAGGCTAAAGCATAAGGGAAAGAAGGCCAGGTGATTCAGGAATGTGTATGAATGAGTCTGTGCAATCATGACTCAAGAGTTGGGGCTTTGTGATAAATGTTAACCAACTACATTTTAAGTTGATTTATGCAGTATGGGTAGTAAAAATTATCTTAAAATGAGTGTAAAATCTATCAGAGGGAACAATAATATAGTAATATTTAGAAATGATTCTCATTATAATCTATACCAGTTTATTAAGATTGAGAGAGAAAAGGAGATGTGAAGAATTATTTGTAGGAGTTTTGATATCATAATTACTAACAGATATTGAAAAAGGCAAATATTTTAGGAAAGCAGAAAAATGAGAAGTCTTGAGGGCAGTTTATGTTAATTTGGAGATTCTGAATCATCCATTAGAATTAAATGCACAGTTACATAGGTCCTGATCTGAGGACAAAGAATTTAAAATGTGTGAACCATCTCTTTATTGGTAGAAGTTAAAACCATGAACAGGTCATTTAGAAAGAAGTTGAAAGAGTGATAAGGGTACTTCTCATATTTACAGGCTGAGTAATTGAGGAGAAACTAGTGACATGTGGTGAGAAGAAACAGGAAGGAAGTAAATATTAGAAACAAGGACCAAAATAAGATGGAGTCTTACCTAGGGAAGAATATGTTTTAAGAATAAGGGGGAGGATGGAAATCAAATGGTGAAAGTATCAGCATGGTATTTCAACCTCCCCCAGTTCTCTCACAAAATACAGAGTGAAACTAGGAAAACAAACAAAAAAGCAAAAGCATATTCCACAAGTTTCCCAAACTGAAATGCACCAAAAATACCAGCAGGTGGGACCAATCTACTAACAAAGAACTAAGTAGCATGAAGTAGCTGTGTAGCAGCAAATAAAATAGGGGGACAATAGGAACTCTAAAAATCTTACTGACCTGGGAAATTAGAAATCATTGGCTAAGCCATAGCATAAGAAGTTGCCCCTACTGAGACTGAAATATTAGTAAGCTCATGCCATTGCAGGAGCCAGAACTGGTGAGGATATAGCAAATTGTAGGTAAGAGCAAAGGGGCTGTGAACATTTCTTAAGATGCTAGCGTGGCCTTGATGTCTGCTCTTAAAAAAAAATCTAGTAACAATAGCACATGTATCACCCAGATCATGTTTTAGAAATACTAATCCTCACAAAAAAGAACTGGCATTTTGAAGGAATGACTGATTCCAGATCTAAAGCAAAGAAAATAAAAATGAGCTTGGAACATGTTGTATGAGAAAATTAGGAGGTGTTCAAGGAATTATGGAGATTTATCAAAGGGACACAATTGCAGTTCCCAATAATCAAATCTGTGGGAATCTGAATGTTATAAATAATAGTGACAGTAACGGATTATAACCCATTTAACATGATAGGAAAACATGATTTCATATTCATATAAATACACGAATGAATAAATTGAAAACATAATGAAGGAATGGGATATTAACATAAAACCAAAGTATTTCTCTCCAGATAATTTTTAACTAATAAGAAGAAAAAAATAATTTTAGAGTGAAAATACCTTAATAAACTAATCAAAATGACTATCATCAGTAATAGAACAAATTGAAATCCTGTGCCATTTGTTAGGATGCAATGAAGCAGACTCAGCAACACTCCTATGATACTGTTGCCAAGATGAGTACATAACCTCTGTTTAATTATAAGGCAACATTTTATAATCCTAAACGGAGGGACAGTCTAGCAAATAATCAGTCTGTAATCAGAAAACTTTCCATGATCGTGTAATCCAACAACAACAACAACAAGATGTAGGTAACTAAACTTAGGAGATATGAGAATCAAATGCAATGTTTGAGGAGCTAAAATGGCAGTATACTAGGAGGACCGTAGGCTTGTCTAGTCCCTGGAACACAAGCAGGTACTATCAAATCATTCTGAGCACTCAAGAAATCCACCTGACAACTGACAGAACAAATTGCCCAACTACAGGGAGAGAAGAGGCCACATGGAGGATGGTAGGAGGTATGGAGATGTGGTTTGGGGGAGAACAGGATTCCAGGGTGTGGAGAGGGGAGGGAGCCATGGTAGCAGGTAAAGGAGGGGGTGGGGAACATACAGGGAAACAAACAGAGAGAACCCTTCCCCAAAACCATTGGCTGAGAAAACCAGAGGGGCTAATTTTTGTGAGGTTTTGCAATCAGCAGGGTTCAAAGACGAATTTTAGAGGATGGCCAGAAAAGCTGGGATAGATCCCTGAGGGTGCTGCCCTACTCCTGGGGAAAAGGCAGGCAAGCACCCTGGAGACAGACAGCAAGTGATTGGAAGGATCACCCAAAGGTGCACAAGGGAGAGACTGTTCGCTCTTCTTGGAGCTCATCTGTGAGAGGTGGTGGTCACAGAGATGACCCTCTGGGGGCAAAAGAGCAGGCAGGCACCATTTCCCAGCTCAACCCCAACACCCCCAAGCCCCCATCCCCCTACCAGTGCATAGGCACAGAGACACCTGCTGGGGGAGGCTAACCCAGATGGATACTGGCTGTTTAGCCTGCTTGCTCCAAAGCCCATGTCCCTGCACTCTGGTCTGGCTGCTCTTCTCAGTCAAACCTACATCCATCCCAGCAGGGTCAGACCCTCACCCAAAAGACCAGTGCAGCCCCTCACCATAGCACATCCTTAAAGTTTGGAGTTTTAAAAGTCAGTAGGCTTCACTGTGATAGAGCCCAAAGTGCACCGTCCTGCTTCAGGCAGGCAAGCAACTGAGAGGCAGTGTGAAAAGAGCAGTCTGAAAAACACCCGACACTTGAGAGGGGAGATTATTTGCTCTTCTGGGAGTGCTTCCCTGAGAGCAAGCACGGAGACTCTCTCTGGGGACAAAGGAGCTAGCTGGTGCCATTTCCCTCCACAGCCCCACAGCGTAAACCAGCTTCAGGAAACTGCACAGCACTGATACTGGCTGCCTAACCTGCTCACACCAAGTCCCACCCACCTGCGCTCTGCTTGTACTGCTTTTCTCAGGCAAGTGTGCCTAAGTCCCAGCCCAGTGGGCCCCTTCCCCAGAAAACCAGCATGCACCGCATCTCCCGAACGGAATTCTGAAAGGCTTTGGTCCTAGTGGAAGTAGCATCAGGTCATATTTAACAAGCAGACCAGAGCACACCTAGTTAAAACTTACTGCACTCTGGACAAGGCCCAACACTGCCCATTCCCACCAAGGACAGCCTCTGCAGATGACTTCCTGGAAGGATAGAGCAGCCAAAACACAGCAGCAGAGTATATGCAGCACACACCAGGGACACTCTGAAGCACCACGCCCTGGACACTATATGACATCTTCTTCATAAGGCCATTACTCTCAGGAGCAGGAAACATAACAGGCTTCTGTAATGCACAGAAGAAAAGAGACTTAGACAAAATGCCAAGACAGAAGAGGAATTCATCTCATAAGAAAGAATAAGAAAAGGTCACAGGCAGATATCTAAGTGAAACAGATATAAGTAATATCCCTAATGGAGAATTTAAAGAACAATCATAAGGATACTTGCTGGCCTTGAGAAAAGAATGGAAGATTTCAGGGAGGCCCTCACCACAGAGATAAAAGCACTTAAAAACAATCAGAAATGAAAAATGCAATAAGCAAGATTCAAAACAAACTAGATGTAAGGACCACAAACATGGAAGAAGCAGAGGTATGAATAAGTGATACCAAAATGAGAATAATGGGGAAAAAATGAAGCTGAACAAGAGAGAATAATTATGGATCATGAGATAGACGTAGGGAAATCAGGGACTCCACCAAATGTAATAACAATCATATCAGAGGAGTGCCAGAAAACGAGTAGTCAGAAAAGGGGCAAAGTGTTTATTTGAGGAAATAATAGCTGAGAATTTCCATAATCTGGGGAAGCAAACTTCCCTAATCTGGAATCCAAATCCAGGAGGCACAGAGAACTCCCATTAAAATCAACAAAAACAGGCTAATACTAAGACAACTGTAGTTAAATTTGCAAAATATAGTGATTTAAAAAAAAATCCTAAAGCAGCAAGGTAAAAGAAGTCTCTAACTTAAAAGGGAAGACCCGCAGGACTAGCTGCAGATCTCTCCACAGAGATGTGGCAAGCTGGAAAGAAAAGGGATGATATCTTCAACACACTGAATGGGAAAAATCTGTAGCTGCAAATTCTCTATTCAGCAAGGCTGTCATTCAGAATAGAAGGAGAGATAGAGTTTCCCAGATAAACAAAAATTAAGGAGTTCTTGACCACTAAAGTAGCCCTGCAAAAAATATTAAAGGGGACTCTTTGAGTAGGATGGAAAGACCAAAAGTGACAAAGACTAGAAAGGAAGAGAGAAAATCTCCAGAAGCAATGACGAAACTAAATACATATCTATCAATAATACTTTGAATGTAAATGGATTAAACAGTGCAATCACAAGGCAGGGTGTTAGAATGGATAAAAAACAAGACCCATCTATATGCTCCCTACAAGAGACTCATTTTTAACCTAAAGACAACTGCAGATTGTGAGGGGATGGCAAACCATTTATCATGCCATGGACATCAAAAAAGAAAAAAAAAAAGGCAGAGTAGAAATACTTGTATCAGGCAAAATAGATTTTAAACTGAACTTATAACAAGAGATGAAGAAGGGCATCCTAAGCAAAGGAACTCTCCAACAAAAATATCTAACAAAGATAGATATATATTCCACCAACATGGGAGCACCCAAACAAGTAAAACAATTAATACCAAACGTAGAGGAACTCGTTAATAATAATACAATAATAATAGGGGAATTTAACATCCCACTTACACCAGTGAATAGACATCTAAACAGAACATCAACTAGGAAACAATGGCTTTGAATCACACTGGACCAGATGGACTTCACAAATATATTCAGAACATTTCATCCTAAAGCAGCAGAATACTTTCTTTTTAAGTGCACATGAGACAGTCTCCAGAATAGATCACATACTGGATCACAAATCAGCCCTCATCAAGTATAAAAAGGTTGAGATCATACCATGCATATTTTCTGACCACAACTCTATGAAACTTGACGTCTACCACAAGAAAAAATTGGGAAAGACCACAAATACATGGAAGTTAAAGAACGTGCTACTGAAGAATGAATGGGTTAACGAGGAAATTAAAGAAGAAATAAGAAAATACATGGAAACAAATGAAAATGAAAACACGATGGTCCAGAACCTTTGGGATGTATCGAAAGTGGTCATAAGGGGAATTATAGAGCAATATAGGCCTACCTCAAGAAGAAAGAAAAATCTCAAGTAAGCAACTTAATCTTGGACGTACAGGAGCTAGAAAAAGAAGAACTAATGAAGCTTAAAGCCAATGGAAGAAGGGAAAATAGTAAAAATTAGAGCAGAAAAAATGATACAGAAACAAAAACATAGATAAGTGAAACCAGGAGCCAGTTCCTTGAAAAAATTAATAAAATTGAAAAACACCTAGCAAGACTTTTCAAGAAAAGAAGAAAAAGGACCCACATTAAAAAAATCACAAATGAGAGAGAAGAAATAAGAACCGATACCATAAACACACAATTATAAGAGAATATTATGAAAAAGAATATGCCAACAAATTGGACAACCTGGAAGAAATGGATAAATTCCTAGAAACATACAAACTACCAAAACTGAAACATGAAGAAATAGAAAACTAAAACAACTAAAAGGAAGCAAAGAAATTGAAACAGGAATCAAAAATCTCCCAACAAAAGTCCAGGGCCAGATGGCTTCAAAGGCAAATTCTACCAAACATTTAAAGAAGAGTTAAAACCAATTCTTCTCAAACTAGTCCAAAAAATATAAATGAAAGGAAAACATTCACATTCATTATATGAGGCCAGTACCAGCCTTATTCCAAAACCATACAGGTCTCCAGTAAAAAAGAGTACTACACACCAATATCCCTGATGAACATGGATGCCAAAATTCTCAACAAGATACTATCTAATCAGATTCAACAGTACGTTAAAAGGATTATTCACCGCCACCAGGTGGGATTTATTACTGGGTTGCAGGGGTGATTTGACATTCAAAAATCAATCAATGTGATCCACCACCCTAATAAAAGAAAGGAGAGGAACAATATAATCCTCTCAATAGTTGCAGAAAAAGCATTTGACAAAGTACAATATCCATTCTTGATAGAGGGAATGTACCTCAACATCATAATGGCCATATACAAAAAACCCACCACTAATATCATCCTCAATGGGGAAAAACTGAGAGCTTTTCTTTTATAGTCAAGAACAAGACAGAGATGTCCACTCTCAACATTGTTACACAGTACTGGAAGTCCTAGCCTCAGCAATCAGACAACAAAAACAAATAAAAGGCATCCAAATAATCAAGGAAAAAGTCTAACTTTCACTCCTTGCAAACAGCATGATACTCTATATAGAAAACCCAAGACTTCACCGAAAAATTGCCAGAACTGATACACATATTCAATAAAATGGCAGGATACAAAATCGATATATAGAAATCTGTTGCATTTCTATACACCAATAATGAAGCAGAAGAAAGAGAAATCAAGGAATCAATACCATTTACAATTGCACCAGAAACCATAAGATACCTAGGAATAAACCTAACCAAACAGGGAAAATATCTGTACTCTGCAAACTATAAAACACTAATGAATGAAATTGAAGATGACACAAAGAAGTGGAAGAACAGTCCATGCTCATGGACTGGAATAACAAATATTTTTAAAATGTCTATGCTATCCAAAGCAATCTACACATGTAATGCAATCCCTGTGAAAACACTAACAGCCTTTTTCACCAAAACACAAAGAGTCCTGAAATTCTTATGGAACCACAAAAGACCCTGAATTGCCAAAGCAATCTTGAAAAAGAAAAGCAAACCTGGAGGTATCTCAATTCTGGACTTCAAACTATATTACAAAGCTGTAGTCATTAAGATAGTATGCTACTGGCACAAAAACAGATACAGAGATCAATGGAACAGAATAGAAAACCCAGAAATGGACCCACAACTCTATGGTCAACTAATCTTCGACAGAGCAGGAAAGAATATCCAATGGAAAAAAGTTTCTTTAACAAATGGTGCTGGGAAAACTGGACAGCAACATGCAGAAGAATGAAACTGGACCACTTTCTTATACCATACACAAAAATAAACTCAAAATGAATGAAAGACCTAAATGTGGGACCTGAAACCATCAAAATCCTAGAGAAGAACACAGGCAGCAACCTCTTTTACCTCGGCCATGGCAACTTTTTACTAGACACGTTGCCAGAAGCGAGGGAAACAAAAGCAAAAATGAACTATTGTGGGACTTCATCCAGATAAAACCTTCTGCACAGTGAAGAAACAATCAACAAAACTAAAATTCAACCTTTGGAATGGGAGAAGATATTTGCAAAGGGCGTACCTGATAAAGGGTTAGTATTCAAAATCTATAAAGAACTTATCAATGAACTCAACACCCAAAAACAAACAACCCAATCCAGAAATGGGCAGAAGACATGAACAGACATTTTTCCAAAGATGACATCCAGATGGCTAATGGACACATGAAAAGATGCTCAACATCACTGATCATCAGGGAAATATAATTCAAAACAACAATGAGATACCACCTCACACTTGTCAGAATAGCTAAAATTAACAACACAAGAAATAGGTGTTGACAAGGATGCAGAGAGTTGGGAACCCTCCTACACTGTTGGTGGGAACGCAGACTGCTGCAGCCATTCTGGAGAATAGTACAGAGTTTCTGCAAAAAGTTAAAAATTGAACTATGATCCAGCAGTTGCGTACTGGGTATTTCCCCAAAGGATACAGAAATACTGATTTTATCAGATACATGCACTATGAGGTTTATGGCAGCATTATCATCAGCAGCCAAATTATGGAGAGAGAGCCCAAGTGGCCATTGACTGATGAATGGATAAAGACGATGGTATATATACACAATGGGATATTACACAGCCATAAAAAGAATGAAATCTTGCCATTTGCAATGGTGTGGATGGATCTAGAGACTAGTATTAGGCTATACCAAATGAGTCAGTCAGAGAGAGACAAATGCCATATGATTTCCCTCACGTGTAGAATTTAAGAAATAAAACGGTGAACTGAGGGGGAAAAAAGAGAGGCAAACCATAAAAGAGACTCTTAACTATAGAAAACAGCCTGAAGTTTGTTGGAGGGGAGGTTGGGTGGGGGGATGGGTTAAATGGGTGATGGATATTAAGGAAAGCATTGTTGTGATGAGCACTTGGTGTTTCACGTAAGTGATGAATCACTAAATTCTACAGCAGAAAGCAATGTTACAATGCGTGTTAACTAACTAGAATTTAAATAAAAATTTGGAGAGAAAAAAATGGAAAAAATAAATAATAGCAACGGTTGACTTTCAACTGGAGCTTTTTGCTATAAAGTGCCAATATTGTTGTAATAATTAAATTTGAATGACATCTGAAGATTAGATAATAGTAGTATATAATTATTTCCTGATTTTGAAGGGTCCTTTTTGGAATTAATGTCTACATAGGAATTATACATTAAAATATTTAGAGTTATTAGGATCATATTTGGCAACTTATTCGTCATTGTTTGGGGAAAAATTTATTTTTTGGTCTATTTTTGTATCATTTCTCTAAGTTTTAGATTGTTACAAAATTACATAAAAATCCATTAAATAGTACACATAGAAGTACAGAAATATTTCAAAAGGTAATAAAATAAAAGAATGTAGGGCTTTCACATTTTATATAATTAACATTGAGATATTTTAATTTATTTTGTTACCAAAGTACAAATGATTCTGATTTTTCCTGTAACATTATCAACCATTGTTATTTCTTCAGTTTTCCACATATATTTTCTAGTATTTCATTTTCTTAAAATTAGTGCTTATAATAATGATTATAATTGTGATGTCGGCAATCATAATGAAAATAATAATAGGACATATTTAAAGAGAGTTTTTTTGTGTGGCGAATATTATTTGTGCTTTAATATATTTTAACTCATGTCACCTTAACTTCCTCTAGTTGCTAGATGTCTATTACATTGAATTACAGCAGAAATAAACTTACTGCTTTTATTTACAACTTGTATTAAAGATAAAAGTTCTCTCCCTTCCTTCTTGGCTCCTCTGTAAGTGCAGTAGTACAGAATTAACGGTACTTTTCAGTAATTCATAGAGTGTTACTTTGATAGTGATTTTATTCCATTTATCTGAGGAATATAATTTATTTTTAGACGTTCCCATGGTGTAAAGTTTTTTAGCAGTTGCAGCATGGATGAATTTAAACGTATGGTTTCACAGCCTGAATTTGAATGCCTTCAGAATCGAACAGTTCCAGAAGTGGTTTACCAAGGAAGAACTGCAACTTGTGGCAATGGAATTTTGGAACCGCCGGAACAATGTGATTGTGGCCTTGCAGAGGTTAGTGGCAAACATTTACAACTCATCTAAAGATTTGTTTTGTGTTTCTTACGTAATCTTATAACTATAGATGTGATATAGGAGGACTCTTTTTGAAATGCGGCACCATTTTATTAAATACCCAAGGTACAGAGATATGGGGCTTGTGGTAACGGACTCATCCTGAATTTGAAGCATTTGAAAAGTTTAAGTAAAGGGTAAGTGTAACATGGATTAAAGAGGTAAGATTTTCTTTATGGTTTAACCATTAATAGTAATACCCCCCTTTCTGCATCATAAACATCGGTGACGTCAATACTGTAATATTCACCTCAAGCATCTGAATTCCTCAAAGTGCCTGCACTGGTTCACTAAATTACTACGTGTATGTAGTTGTATACCTTCTCATCTCCTAATCTCAATTCTTGCATCTGGGGAAACTTCATTTATTTTAACTTGACTTCACAGAATTGGATTAATAATAATTCTTGGTTTGTTATTGTTATATTTAGCTTTTTGCTGTTAGCCTTTTTTTAAGTTGTGTTTGGTAAAATGGCTAATCATTGCATTTTTGTTGTGCCTGTTTTCATACACTTATGCATGGTGATTTTTTGGAATGTTCCATGTTTGCTTGAGAAATGTAAACTCTTGAATTGTTAGAAACCAAATTCTATACAACCTGATTACATGATAATTTTTAAGTGAATGCCACAAATCTTCTGTATTTTTATAAATGTCATATGCCTGAACTCTTGGTACCTGAGAGATGATATCGATACCTACAACTATGCAGTTGGATTTGCCTATTTCTCAACATACATTGTTCAATTTATGCTTTCTGTCTTTGAAGCTGTTTTATATAGTGGAGACTTATGATTGTTATATCTTCCTAGAAATTTAACTTTTGTTTTCAAATGCTGAATCTCTTTATCTCTAATGTTGCTTTCTGTTTTAAAGTCTGTTTGGTCTGACATATCTTATATCTATGCACATACTTGCTTCTCTCAATCAGTATTCCCCTGATATTTCTCTCTTCTCGTTTAGTTTTTCTCCACTAGTAGTTCAAGATCTACACTGGGTTTTAATTTACTATCCAATCGGCCTTGGATTTATCAGATTATCCTCTTAAACATTATTGTAATTAATGTTTAATTAACTGAAGTCCATAATTTATTCAGATTTCTTTTCTTTTTACCAAATAGCCTCTTTCTGTACCAGGACTTCTCTAGGATACCTCATTACATTTAGCTGTTATGACTCCTTAACACTCCTCTAGATTGCATATTTTTTATAATTTTAGTTGTTTCAAAATGTTCATATTTTCTTTTTTTTTTTAAAGATTTTATTTATTTATTCGACAGAGATAGAGACAGCCAGTGAGAGAGGGAACACAAGCAGGGGGAGTGGGAGAGGAAGAAGCAGGCTCATAGCAGAGGAGCCTGATGTGGGGCTTGATCCCACAACGCAGGGATCACGCCCTGAGCCAAAGGCAGACACTTAACCACTGTGCCACCCAGGCGCCCCAATATTTTCTATGTTCATTTTGCCACATTTGTTTTTTAATTGAATTTTTGTTCATTTCTTTTGAATCTGTATGCTTTGTTTTTCCTTCTTCCACCATTTATTGCAACAATATAGTGGATCTGCACTTTTTATTTTCCTCTAGTGATTATTCTTGCATCCTTAGCATACATATTTAAGTTGTAACCATATCTAGGCTGCCTCCAAAATAATGGGATTTAACTTACATAAAATTTTGGTAAATACTGCATTTCTGTCACCTCAGTGCTTTACATTAGGAAATACCCTGAAGACTTTATTCTGAAAATACTTCCTTTACTTTACCTTTTGTTTCTTTTGGTTATTAGTATTTCTTTGCATGTCACAGTTCCCTTCTGAAAGGATTTCATTTAAATTATATTCTCTGGGGCGCCTGGGTGGCTCCGTTGTGAAGCATCTGCCTTCGGCTCAGGGAGTGATCCCAGGTCCTGGGATCAAGCCCGAGTCAGGCTCCCTGCTCCTCTGGGAGCCTGCTTCTTCCTCTCCCATTCCCCCTGCTTGTGTTCCCTCTCTCACTGGCTGTCTCTCTCTCTGCCAAATAAATAAATAAAATCTTAAAAAAAAAAGACAAGACTCCTGTTTAAAAAAAATAAATTATATTCTCTTTCTTCATATACTGCAGTATATTTTAGTTCTCTTGAAAAGAAGTTCTCTGCCCACTTCAACAATAAATACTTATGTCATATTCATCTTCTCATTTTATACACATGAAATATATGCATGAAAGATGAGTAAAGTGTGTAATGGATAGATACTTAACAAGCTCCTGAATAATTTGCACTCAGGCCTCATCCAGTAAGTTTGAAAATGATCCCTCTTCTTCAGTTTTCAGGAAGAGTTTAGGAAAGTAAGTATTTAACGTTTGGGGAATGTTTGGAAGAATTCACCAGTGAAGGCATCTGGTCTTGGTCTTAGGTTTTTGATTACTGACCCTATCTCCTTACTAGTAGTCAATCTATTCATATTTTCGATTTCTTCATGATTCAGTTTTGGTATATCTATTTCTAGGAATCTATCCATTTCTACTAAGTTGTTCAATTTATGGACGTCTAATTGTTCATAGTATTCTCTTATGAACCTTTGTATTTCTTGGTATCAGTTGTAACCTCTCCTTTTCCATTTCTGATTTTATTTATGAAACCTCTCTCTCATTTTCTCGGTGAGTCTAGCTTAAAGTTTGTCATAATTTTAATCTTTTGAAAGAATCAGCTCTTAGTGTCGTTGATCTTTTCTATTGGCTTTTCAGTCTCCATTTAATTTATTTCCATTTGATTTTTTAATTTTCTTCCTTCTACTAACTTGTTCTTCTTTTTCTACCTCCTGTAGGTATAAAGTTAGATTGTTTGAGATATTTCTTGTTTCCTGAGATAAGCCTATATTGCTGTGTATTTCTCACTTGGAACTGCTTTTGCTGCATCACATACAGTTTTCTGTGTTGCATATAAATTTTCATTTGTCTCAACATGTATTTCGATTTTTAAAAAATTTCTTCATTGACCTATTGGTTATTCACTAGCATAGTGTTTTACCGCCACATATTCGTAATTTTTCCAGTTTTCTTCTTGCAATAGATTTCTTCTTTCATAACTTTGTCAGAAAAGGTGTTTGACAAGATTTTAGTCTTCTTAAAACTACTGAGAGTTCCTTTGTGGACAACACATGATCTAAAATGGAGACCGTTTCATATGCATTGGAGAAAAATATGTATTCTTGCTGCTTTTGGATGGAATGTTGATTTATTAGTCCATCTCATCAAATGTGTATTTTTCTTTCTTAGAAAATTATAATAATTCTGAAATTCAGAAATCTACATAATATATTGTTAAAATTGTGTGAAATTTTTTTTCTCTCCAAATTTTCATTTAAACTCCAGTTAGTTAACAGGCAATGTAATATTATTTTCAGTAGTAGAATTTAGTGATTCATCACTTACATACAACACCCAGTGCTCATCACAACAACTGCCCTCCTTAATACCCACCACCCATTTAGACCATCCGCTGCCCACCTATCCTCCATAAACCCTCAATTTATTGTCTATAGTTAAGAGTTTCTTTTATGGTTTGCCTCTCTGTTTTTTCCCCTAAGTTCACTGTTTTATTTCTTAAGTTCTACATGTGAGGGAAATCATATGGCATTTATCTTTCCCCGACTGACTTATTTCTCATAGCATAATATTCTCTAGATCCATCCACATCATTGCATCATTGCAAATGGCAAGATTTCATTCTTTTCATGGCTGAGTAATGTCCCATTATATATGTGTGTGTGTGTGTGTGTGTGTGCGCGCACCCCACATCTTCTTTTTTTATTTCTATGTAAAATTTAGAATCAACTTTTCTATTTCTACTACACCCCCTAAAGAAAAAACATAATTCTGCTGGATTTTTGATTGGGATTTTTAAAAATCTATAGAAGCATTTGTGGAGAATGGACATATTCATAATGTTCTGATTTTCAAACTGTGAGCATGACATATTGTTCCATTTATTTAGCTATCTTTAATTCTTAAAGTTAACCCTAAATATTTCATGTTTTTGAATGTTATTGTAAAGTGAGTACTTATAAAAAATATTAATTCCCAGCATCTTTTACAGGCATATAGAAATAGAATTAAATCATGAAAGTTGTACATTCCTCCTGTTAATGTTATTTTGAATGATTTATATTTTGAAAAATACTTATAAAATATCTGAATCAGAATTATCAACTGAAATGAGTATATGAAAAAGAATATGCTTCTGGAGTTTATTCCAGAAATAGAGGAACATTTCAGTATTTTTCAACTTAGATTTTTAAATTTACAAAGACAGAAAAAGTGTGAGATATTACATATTGAAGAGAATTTGATAATGGTTTGGACAACTAGGAGAAAAGAAAATTTCCTTTTGATTAAATTCTCAATGATGAACTTTGGCTACCTATTTTATAAAGTTTTGGCTTCCAGTCCCATGATAGAATTCTATTCCTAAAGTACAGGTGTCCTTACAAGTCAATTTCTAAGGCAGTCATTTAGTCTAGATTTACACTATTGATTGAGTATTGGGAAAACTTGCTCTCCACTAATAGGCTCTCTCTTTGATACTAGCCTTGGAATTCCCTGTGATGTCATTGATTTATGTCCCCCCCCACATTAATATTTAGTGTGTATTTGATCTGCTATCTTCCCTAAATACTCTTGATAATTTTTCATTAAAATATTTATATTCTGAAGCATAACACACTTTTGTTAATATTGAAATACAAAAATGAAAAAAGAATATCATCTGACTCCTGTAAATTTAAAACATGTTATATAGTAATAAAGGTTTGCTATACTTTAATAATACACTTTGTAGTTAGTGTAATTGAAGACATTGTATCTAATTTTATATAAAATATTACATGATAAACACAGTATTACAAAGATCAGGAATAAATTGTTTTATAAAGGCACCTGATAAATTTATCTAGTATTTTGGAAGATCCCTCATTACAGTTTCTCTTACAATATACCACTTAAAATAATTCCATGTATTATAGTTTTCAGAGTACAGGTTTATTCCTAGGTGTTTGGGGTTTTTTTTTTTTTTTGTGTGTGTGTGTGCAATTATAAATGGTGTTTTCTAATTTTTCTTTCTGCTGTTTTGTTATTAGCATATAGAAACACTACTGATTTCTAGGTATTAATTTTGGATCCTGCAATTTTATTGAATTCATTTATTACTTCTAGTAGTTTTTTGGTAGAATTTTTGGGACTTTCTGAGTATAATATTATGTTATTTGCAAATGGAGGCAGCTCAACTTATGCCTCTTATTTCTTGTCTGATTGCTGTGGCTAGGACTTCTAATACTTTGTTGAATAAAAGTGTTAAGAGTGGACATCCTTGTGTTTGGTCTTAGAAGGAAAGCTGTCAGTTTTTCCACATTGAGTATGATATTAGATGTAGTGAAAGATCTGTACTCTGAAAACTGAAAAAACATTGATGAAAAAAACTGAATATGATACTAAACAAATGGAAAGATAGTCCATGAGCATGGATTAGAAAAATTCGTATTGTTAAAGTGTCCATATTACCTAAAGCAATCTACAGATTCAGTACAATTCCTATCAAAACACCAATAACATTTTTTCACAGAACTAACACGAATAACACTAAAATTTATATGGAATCACAGAAGACCCTGAATAGCCAAAGTGATCTTGAGAGAGAAGAACAAAGATGGAGGTATCACAATCCCAGATTCCAAGATATGCTACAAAGAGGTAGTAATCAAAACAGTACGGTTCTGGCACAAAAATAGACACATCAATCAATAGAACAGAATCAACAGCCCAGAAATAAATGCACATTTATAGGGTCAATTAGTCTGACAAAGGAGGCAAGACTATGTAATGGGGAAAAGACAGTCTCAACACAAATAGTGATGGAAAAACTGAATGGCTATAATGCAAACGAATGAAACTTGACCACTTTCTTAAACTATACACAAAAATAAACTCAAAATGAATTAAAGACCCAAATGTGAGACCTGAAACCACAATAAGACTAGAAGGGATGTTTACAGTAGTAATTGCTATGGCACTGATCATAGCAACATTTTTCTAGATATGTCTCCTCAGGTCAAGGGAAAAAAATAAAAACAAACTTTTGAGACTTACATCAAAATGAAAAGCTTATGTATAGCCAAGGAAACCATTAAAAAAAAAAGGCACAGAGGCTCCAGGAAGATGGCAGAGTAGGAGGACCCTAAGCTCACCTTGTCCCATGTTCACAACTAGACGTCACTCATGTCTTATTCAATAAACCAGAAAGCAAACTGAAGACTGGCAGAACAAACTCCACAACTAAATGTAGGAAAGAAGCTGAACCTGAGAGATTAGAAAAACAGTGGCTGGGAGCTGCCTGCAGGAGGGAGTTGAAGTCATGGAGAGTGGAAAACACCAGCGAGCCCTCATGGGGAAAATGAATCCCCATAATGTCTGGCCTTGAAAACTGTGGGGACTGAATTCTGTGAGTTTGTATACCCAGGGGGGCTTGGAACCTAGAGCCTTCAAAGTCGGCTGACTCAGCCCTGGACTAGCCTGGAGGGCAAGTGATAGCTAAGTCCCCACCCTTAAAAAGACAAAAGTCTGCAGAGAGGCAATATAGAATAGACAGTTTGCACAACACCTGGGGCAAATGGGAGAGATATCTCTTTATAAGGATTTTAGAGCATGTTGGGGGTCTTCTCTGGGAACAAAGGAGCTGGCATCTACCATTTTCCTCCCCAACCCCCCAGCATAGACAGAGAGACAGCGGCAGAAGGTGGTGCTACACATGCACTTGCTACCTAACCTGCTAACACTGTGCCCCACCCACTGAGGACACGCCCACTCCAAGCCTTCTAGCTTCAGAACTGGGCTTAGCATGAATTGTTTTAATGCTGCACCCCCTGCCCAAACGCTGCCTCCAGGCACTACATCCCCCCTGGCGTGACCATTGCCTAGGGGATTCAGTTTAGGACTAATGGGTCAGTGCAGAATTTGCTCACTGCTTTGTGTGCCCCACCCACCCACCACAGGTAGAGACACCACAAATCCTCAGCTTCCGCCACAATTCATGCCCAGCCACCAGGGACACAGACACCACATGCCCTAGGTTGTCACCACTGCAGCATGCCACCTGTAGAGGCTGCTTTTAGGCAAACGGTCTTGTACAATGGAAAGTAGAAAGGGCCCACAGTGACCACCTGGCTGAATACAGACAGGCCCATCAGGTGACCCACCTCAAAACATCCAGAGGCCCTAACTAACCAATAAGCTAGTGGTTCAACACAAATTTTGTTAATGCTGTGAGTGCCTTATCCAGCCACCACCTTTCTCTGCGCCCAGCCCCCGTGCTCACAGATGCCTTACATGGTGGCCAGCCACCACGTGATCCTGGCCACCTTGGCAGCCATACACACTGTGCCCTGGATGCTGCCACTAACATGCACCATGCCCTGGCCACTGCTGTACTTTGGGGGAATCTAGGCCTAGGACTAGCGGCTAAGTGCAAATTTTGCTAAGACCACCACCCCACTGTGAGCCCTCCTGCTATTATGACCCTGAGAGCTAGACTACCTGGGTTTTCTTAACACCACAGAAAACAAGCACAACCCACAACAGGCAGAGAATCAGTACAGAAGTCTGGTCTGAAAGGAAAAGATACTGAGACACAATAGTGGGACAGAAGCAACACACATAGGAGACTCCTCTGAGTCTGTTCTAGTGAACAGAGGACACTGCACTGCAGGGCGCTGCAGGATCTCTTCTATTTCATAAAGCTACTACTTTCAAGAGCAAAGGATATAGATGACTTTCCTAACACACAGAAACAGAGAGGTAGACAAAATGAGATAGAGGAATTTGTCCCAAATGAAAGAACATGGCAAAATCACAGCAGGAGATCTAAATGACACAGAAATAAGTAATATGCCTGATAGAGAATTTAATGGTTATAAAGATACTCACTGGACTTCAGAAAAAAGTGGAGGACATCAGTGAGACCCCGGACAAAAAGATAAAAAATAACGTATCCGAGATGAAGAACTCAACAAATGAAATTTAAAATACATGAATGGATTAAATAGTAGGTTACAGGAAGCAGAGGAATGTATCAGTGACCTAGAGGATAGAACAGAAAGCAATCAAGCTGAACAAGGGAGTGACCAACAAATACTGGATAATGAGAATACACCTAGAGAACTCGATGACTCCATCAAGGATTATCACATCCACATTTTAGAGATAACAGAAGGGAAAGAGAGAGAAAGGGGGGCTGAAAATGTCCTTGAAGAAGTAATAGCTGAAAACATCCTAAGTCTGGGGACGGAAATAGACATCCAATTTCAGGAGGCAGAGAGAGCCCCTGACAAATTCAACCCAAAAAAGTCCATACCAAGCCACTAGTAATTAAAATGGCAAAAAATAATGATAAAGAATTTGAAAGGTTACGGGGAGGGAGTTAAGATGGCAGAGGAGTAGGGGTCCTCTTTTTCAGCTGGTTCGCTGAATCAAGCTGGATAGGTACCAGACCATCCTGAACACCCACGGAATCAGCCTGAGATGCAGGAAGATACATCTGGATCTCTACAGATGATCATCTCCAGCACTGAGTATTGAGGTACGAAGCGGGGAGCCATGAATCCACGCACAGATATTGGAAGATAAACAGAAGGGGGAGGGAGCCTCTGTGCTCAAGCGCCGGGAAGCAGTAGCCACCTGCACTGGGGAGCAGGCTGACTCGCGGACTGGCACCAGCGAGAGAGCAGATTGAGACCGTGAGCCGCAGAACGCACGCGACCAGAATGAAAACCGGAGCTCCGGAGTGCGCATGAACCACACTGAAACAGAGCTGCTGAGCGTGCGCGCGGCGGTGGCTGGCAGCTGGCGGTGTTAGAAACACAATGAACAGACATGAGAGCCCTGGAAGTGAGGGCTGGGACTCCGGCTGTGGGGCACACATCCCGGGATACTGTAGGGCTTAGCAGCACCAACAGAAACAGAGTTAAAGTGGCCAGAAGAGCTCAGTGGAGTGAGGACTGCAATCTCTCTGTTTTGAGACAGAACCTGGGATTCGGCTACTGCTGCTCTGACTCTCAGAAGAGGCACAGCAAACTGCCAGGGGATGCTGCCAGAGAACAAAAGCCTGGAAATACTGGCTCACAGTGTGCGCATCCCCATCCCCCCTCGCAGAGGACAGGGAGACTCTACACAAACAGGGTGGCCTGAGTATCTGTGCGGCAGGCCCCTCCCCAAGAAGGCAGGCTGAAGAATCAAGCCCACATCCCTAAGGTCCCTATAAAACAAGTGCACACTGCCTGGGTCCTGGTCAATAAACTGGGCTCTGGACAATCCACAACTTCTCCTCAGCACAATGACAAGAAGGAGAAATCCCCCCAGCAAAGAAAAGACAATGAGTCTGTGGCCTCTGCCACGGAACTGATGGATATGGATATGACCAAATTATCAGAAATGGAGTTCAAAGTAACAATGGTCAAGAAGATGTATAGACTTGTAAAAAATAATAACGAAAATTTAACGAGAATATAGAATCTCTAGGAAATGAGAGTGAATCTGGCAGAAATTAAAAATGCTATGAATCAAATGCAGTCAAAACTAGATGCTCTGACAGCAAGGTTAAATAAAGCAGAAGATGAATCAGTGAATTGAGTTGGTAGAATAGAAAGCTAAAACAGAAACGTGGCTCAAAAAAATCCAATCTCAAGAATGTAGGTTACTGGGGAGATTACTGACTCAATGAAACATTCCAATGTCAGAATCATCAGCATTCCCCAGGGGGTGGAGAAAGAGAGAGGTCTAGAAGAGATATTTGAACAAATTGTAGCTGAGAACTTCACTAAACTGGCAAAGGAAACAAGCATTCATGTCCAAGAGGCAGAGAGGACCCCTCCCAATCTCAACCACGACAAACCTACGCCATGTCACGTCATAGTGCATTTTGCAAATATTAGATCCAAGGATACAGTATTGAAAGCGGCCAGGGCGAAGAAATTTCTCATGTACCAAGGCAAAGGTATCAGAATTATGTCAGAGCTGTCTACACAAACCTGGAATGAGAGAAAGGGTTGTGGGGGCATTTTTAAAGCTCTTTCAGAGAAAAACATGCAGCCAAGGATCCTTTATCCAGCAAGGCTGTCATTCAGAATTGATGGAGAGATAAGGACCTTCCAGAATCACCAGTCACTGACCAATTTCGTAACCATGAAACCAGCCCTACAGGAGATTTTAAGGGGGGTTCTATAAAAGTAAAAAGGCCACAAGAGTGATACAGAACAGAAAGTTACAATCTATAGAAACAAAGACTTTACAAGCAACAGGACATCATTAAAATCATATCTCTCAATAATCACTCTCAATGTGAATGGCCTAAATGCTACCATAAAACACCACAGGGTGGCAGATTGGATTAAAAGACAGACCCATCCATTTGCTGTCTACAAGAAATTCATTTTGAACCTAAGGATACATCCAGACTGAAAGTAAAGGGATGGAAACCATCTTTCATGCCAATGGACCTCAAAAGAAAGCTGGGGTAACAATTCTAAAATCAGACAGATTGGATTTTAAACTAAAGACTATAGTTAGAGATACAGTAGGGAACTATATTATTCTTAAAGGATGTATCCAACAAGTGGATATGACAATTATAAATATCTATGCCCCCAACAGGGGAGCAGCAAGATACACAAGCCTACTCTTAACCAGAATAAAGAGACATATAGATAAAAATACGTTAATAGTAGGGGACCTCAACCCTCCACTATCAGCAATAGATAGATGACCTAAGCAGAAATGAACAAAGAAACAAGAGCTTTGAATGCCATACTAGATCAGATGGACCTCATAGATATTTATAGAACACTACACCCCAGAACAACAGAATACTCATTCTATTCTAATGTACATGGAACATTCTCCAGAATAGATCATGTTCTGGGTCACAAAACCAGTCTCAACTGATACCAAAAGAAATTATTCCCTGCGTATTCTCAGACCACAATGCTTTGAAATTGGAACTCAATCACAAGGAAAAATTTGGAAGAAACTCAAATACTTGGAAACTAAGAACCATCCTGCTCAGGAATGATTCAATAAACCAGGAAATCAAAAATCAATTTAAACAATTTATGGAGACCAACAAGAATGAAAACACAATGGTCCAAAACGTATGGGACACCGAAAAGGCAGTCCTAAGGGGAAAACACATAGCCATCCAAGCCTCACTCAAAAGAATAAAAAAATCTAAAATGCAGTTTTTATATTCTCACCTCAAGAAGCTGGAACAGCAATAGAAGAACAAGCTTAATACACGCACAAGAAAGCAGTTCATCAAGGTTAGAGCAGAGATCAATGTATTAGAAACCAGGAGCACAGTTGAGCAGATCAACAGAACTAGAAGCTGGTTCTTTGAAAGAATAAATAAAATAGATAAGCCACTGGCAAGACTTATCCAAAAGAAAAGAGAAAGGTCCCAAATTAATAAAATTATGAATGAAAAGGGAGATGTCACAACCAATACCAATGAAAAAGGAAGGATTATTAGAAACTTTTATCAACAGCTTTATGCCAATAAATTAAACAGCCTGGAAGAGATGGAGGCCTTCCTGGAAAACTATAAACTACCAAGACTGAAACAGAAAGAAACTGATTTTTTAAACAAACCAATTAATTATGAAGAGGTTGACGCAGTGATTAAAAACCTTCCAAAAAACAAAACTCCAGGACCTGATGGATTTTCTGGGGAATTCTACGAAACATTCAAAGAAGAAATAATACCTATTCTCCTAAAGCTGTTTCAAAAATTAGAAACAGAAGGAAATCTACCAAACTCATTCTATGAGGCCAATATTATCTTGATCCTCAAACCAAGCAAAGACCCCATCAAAAAGGAGAATTACAGCCCGATATCCCTGATGAATATGGACGCCAAAATTCTCAACAAGATCCTAGGTAATAGGATCCAACAGTACATTTATAGGATTATTCATCATGACCAAGTGGGATTCATCCCTGGGAAGCAAGAGTGGTTCAACATTCGCAAATCTATCAGTGTGATAGATTATATCAACAAGAAAAAAGCCAAGAATCATATCCTCTCAATAGATGCAGAAAAAGCTTTTGACAAAATACAGCATCTTTCCTGATTAAAACACTTCAGAGTGTAGGGATAGAGGGTACATTCCTCAATCTCATAAAAACCATCTATGAAAAGCCTACAGCAAATATCATTCTCAATGGGGAAAAGCTGGAAGCCTTTCCCTTAAGATCAGGACCACGACAAGGATGCCCACTCTCACCATTGTTATTCAACATAGTACTAGAAGTCCTTGCAACAGCGATCAGACAAAAAGGGATAAAAGGTATCCAAATCAGCAAAGAAGAAGTCAAACTGTCCCTCTTCGCAGATGACATGATACTCTATATGGAAAACCCAAAAGAATCAATCCCAAACTACTAGAAGTTATAGAGCAATTCAGTAATGTGGCAGGATACAAAATCAATGCTCAGAAATCAGTTGCATTTCTATACACGAACCGAAGAAAGAGAAATTAGGGAATTGATTCCATTTACAATAGCACAAAAAATCATACGTTATCTTGGAATTAACTTAACCAGAGATGTAAAGGATCTATATTCTAGAAAGTACAAATCACTCTTTTTTTTTTAAAGATTATTTATTTATTTATTTGACAGAGATAGAGACAGCCAGTGAGAGAGGGAACACAAGCAGGGGGAGTGGGAGAGGAAGAAGCAGGCTCATAGAGGAGGAGCTTGACGTGGGGCTCGAACCTGGAATGCCAGGATCACGCCCAAGCCAAAGGCAGATGCTTTAACCGCTGTGCTACCCAGGCACCCCAAATCACTCTTGAAAGACATTGAAGAAGACACAAAAAGATGGAAAGACATTGAAGAAGACACAAAAAGATGGAAAAATGGAAAGACATTGAAGAAGACACAAAAAGATGGAAAAATATTCCATGCTCATGCATTGGAAGAGTTAACATAGTTAAATGTCCATGCTACCCAGAGCAATCTACACTTTCAATGCCATTCAGATCAAAATACCAATGACATTTTTCAAAGAACTGGAACAAACAGCCCTTTAATTTGTGTGGAACCAGAAAAGGCCCCAAATCACCAAGGAATTGTTGAAAAGGAAAAACAAAGCTGGGGGCATCACAATGCCAGATTTCAAGCTGTACTACAAAGCTGTGATCACCAAGACAGCATGGTACTGGCACAAAAACAGACAAATATACCAATGGAACAGAATAGAGAACTCAGAAATGGATACTCGGCTCTTTGGGCAACTAATCTTTGATAAAGCAGGAAAAAACATCGGGTCGAAAAAAGACAGTCTCTTCAATAAATGGTGCTGGGAAAATTGGACAGCTACATGCAAAAGAATGAAACTTGACCACTCTCTCATACCATACACAAAGATAAACTCCACATGGATGAAAGACCTCGATGTCAGACAGGAATCCATCAAAATCCTAGAGGAGAGCATAGGCAGCAACCTCTTTGACATTGGCCATAGACACTTTTTCATGACATATCTCCAAACTCAAGAGTAACAAAAGAAAAAATGAACTTGTGGGACTTCATCAATATCAAAATCTTCTGCACAGCCAAGGAAAGAGTCAAAAAAACTAAGAGGCAGCCCACGGAATGGGACAATATATTTGCAACTGACACTACAGATAAAAGTCTGGTATCCAAGATCTACAAAGAACTTCTCAAACTCAATACAGAAGAAACAAATAAACAAATCATAAAATGGGCAGAAGATATGAACAGACAGTTTTCCAATGAAGACATACAAATGGCTAACAGACACATGAAAAATGTTCAAAATCATTAGCCATCAGGGAAACTCAAATCAAAACCACACTGAGATACCACCTTATGCCAGTTAGAATGGCAAAAATTGACAAGGCAAGAAACAACAATTGCTGGAGAGGATGTGGAGAAAGGGGATCCCTCCTACATTGTTGGTGGGAATGCAAGCTGATACAACCACTCTGGAAAACAGCATAGAAGTCCCTTAAAAAGTTAAAAATTGAGCTACCCTATGACCCAGCAATTGCACTACTGGGTATTTACCCCAAAGATACAGACATAGTGAAGAAAAGGGCCATAAGCACCCCAATGTTCATAGCAGCATTGTCCACAATAGCTAAATTGTGGAAGGAACTGAGATGCCCTTCAACAGATGACTGGATTAAGAAGATGTGGTCCATATATAAAATGGAATAATACTCAGCCATCAAAAAGAAAGTTTTCTCAACATTTGCTGCAACACAGACGGGACTGGAGGAGATAATGCTAAGTGAAATAAGTCTAGCAGAGAAAGACAATAATTATATGGTGTCACTCATCTACGGAACATAAGAAGTAGGAAGATTGGTAGGAGAAGAAAAGGATAAAGAAAGGGGGAGTAATCTGAAGGGGGAATGAAGCACGAGAGACTATGGACTCATAGAAACTAACTGAGGGCTTCAGAGGGGAGGGGGGTGGGGGAATGGGATAGGCTGGTGATGGGTAGTAAGGAGGGCACATATTGCATGGTGCACTGGGTGTTATACACAACTAATGAATCATGGAACTTTACATCAAAAACCAGGGATGTAATGTACGGTGACTAACACAATATAATAAAAAATATTATTATTAAAAAAAAAAGAATTTGAAAGGTTATAAGAGAATTAAAGCCAGTTACATACAAAGGAAACCCCATAAGGCTGTAAGGTGACTTTTCAGCAGGAGTTTCATAGGCCAGAAGGGAGTGGCATGATGTATTCAAAGTGCTGAGGGAAAAATCTGTATCCAAGAATACTCTATACAGCAAGGCTATCATTCAGAAGAGAGGAGATGTACCTTCTCAATAAAAAACTAAAGGATTTTATTATCACTGAACCAGCTTTACAAGAAATATTAAAGAGGTCCCGTTGAATGGAAATGAAAGACCATAAGTAAGAACATGGAAAATAAAACAAAAAAGCAGTAAAAATAAGTGTTTCTGTAAAAGTCAATCAAGGTATTCATAAAGTAATAGGATATAAAATATGGTGCCAAATATCTGAAATGTGTAGGGGAGAGGAGTGAAGAATGAATTCAAAATTAAGTGACCATCAGTTTAATATAGACTGCTAATTGCAGAAGATGTTATATATAAATTGAATAGTAACACAAATCAAAAAACAGTAATAGATATGCCAAAAATAGAGTAAGATATTCACTAAAAGATATTTAGTATGTCACTAGAGAAAACCAGCATGCCATGGAAGAGATAAAAAGAAGAGATCAGAGAAAAGGTACCAAAACAACCACAAATCAAGTAACAAAATGGTAATAAATACATACCTATCAATAATTACTTTGAATATAAGTGGACTAAACAATCAAGAGTCAGAAGGTGTCAGAGTGGATAAAAAAAAAAAGACCCATCCACATGCTGCCTACAAGGGATTCATTTCAGACCTGAAGATACCTGTAGATTGAAAGTGAGGGGATAAAGAAACACTAATCATGCAAATGGAATGCAAAAGAAACCCAAAGTAGCAATACTTGCATCAGACAAAATAGACTTTTTAATTTTTTTAAAGATTATATTTATTTATTTGACAGAGAGAGAGAGAACACAAGCAGGGGGAGTGGGAGAGGAAGAAGCAGGCTCACAGTGGAGGAGCCCGATGCAGGGCTTGATCCCATAATGCTGGGATCATGCCCTGAGCCGAAGGCAGACACTTAATGACTGAGTCACCCAGGCGCCCCAAGATAGACTTTTTAAAATAATTATATTCCAGTTAACACATAGTG
>NW_024425341.1:4888271-4920481 GCF_017311325.1 Ursus maritimus | reverse complement strand
ATAAACAAATCATAAAATGGGCAGAAGATATGAACAGACAGTTTTCCAATGAAGACATACAAATGGCTAACAGACACATGAAAAATGTTCAAAATCATTAGCCATCAGGGAAACTCAAATCAAAACCACACTGAGATACCACCTTATGCCAGTTAGAATGGCAAAAATTGACAAGGCAAGAAACAACAATTGCTGGAGAGGATGTGGAGAAAGGGGATCCCTCCTACATTGTTGGTGGGAATGCAAGCTGATACAACCACTCTGGAAAACAGCATAGAAGTCCCTTAAAAAGTTAAAAATTGAGCTACCCTATGACCCAGCAATTGCACTACTGGGTATTTACCCCAAAGATACAGACATAGTGAAGAAAAGGGCCATAAGCACCCCAATGTTCATAGCAGCATTGTCCACAATAGCTAAATTGTGGAAGGAACTGAGATGCCCTTCAACAGATGACTGGATTAAGAAGATGTGGTCCATATATAAAATGGAATAATACTCAGCCATCAAAAAGAAAGTTTTCTCAACATTTGCTGCAACACAGACGGGACTGGAGGAGATAATGCTAAGTGAAATAAGTCTAGCAGAGAAAGACAATAATTATATGGTGTCACTCATCTACGGAACATAAGAAGTAGGAAGATTGGTAGGAGAAGAAAAGGATAAAGAAAGGGGGAGTAATCTGAAGGGGGAATGAAGCACGAGAGACTATGGACTCATAGAAACTAACTGAGGGCTTCAGAGGGGAGGGGGGTGGGGGAATGGGATAGGCTGGTGATGGGTAGTAAGGAGGGCACATATTGCATGGTGCACTGGGTGTTATACACAACTAATGAATCATGGAACTTTACATCAAAAACCAGGGATGTAATGTACGGTGACTAACACAATATAATAAAAAATATTATTATTAAAAAAAAAAGAATTTGAAAGGTTATAAGAGAATTAAAGCCAGTTACATACAAAGGAAACCCCATAAGGCTGTAAGGTGACTTTTCAGCAGGAGTTTCATAGGCCAGAAGGGAGTGGCATGATGTATTCAAAGTGCTGAGGGAAAAATCTGTATCCAAGAATACTCTATACAGCAAGGCTATCATTCAGAAGAGAGGAGATGTACCTTCTCAATAAAAAACTAAAGGATTTTATTATCACTGAACCAGCTTTACAAGAAATATTAAAGAGGTCCCGTTGAATGGAAATGAAAGACCATAAGTAAGAACATGGAAAATAAAACAAAAAAGCAGTAAAAATAAGTGTTTCTGTAAAAGTCAATCAAGGTATTCATAAAGTAATAGGATATAAAATATGGTGCCAAATATCTGAAATGTGTAGGGGAGAGGAGTGAAGAATGAATTCAAAATTAAGTGACCATCAGTTTAATATAGACTGCTAATTGCAGAAGATGTTATATATAAATTGAATAGTAACACAAATCAAAAAACAGTAATAGATATGCCAAAAATAGAGTAAGATATTCACTAAAAGATATTTAGTATGTCACTAGAGAAAACCAGCATGCCATGGAAGAGATAAAAAGAAGAGATCAGAGAAAAGGTACCAAAACAACCACAAATCAAGTAACAAAATGGTAATAAATACATACCTATCAATAATTACTTTGAATATAAGTGGACTAAACAATCAAGAGTCAGAAGGTGTCAGAGTGGATAAAAAAAAAAAGACCCATCCACATGCTGCCTACAAGGGATTCATTTCAGACCTGAAGATACCTGTAGATTGAAAGTGAGGGGATAAAGAAACACTAATCATGCAAATGGAATGCAAAAGAAACCCAAAGTAGCAATACTTGCATCAGACAAAATAGACTTTTTAATTTTTTTAAAGATTATATTTATTTATTTGACAGAGAGAGAGAGAACACAAGCAGGGGGAGTGGGAGAGGAAGAAGCAGGCTCACAGTGGAGGAGCCCGATGCAGGGCTTGATCCCATAATGCTGGGATCATGCCCTGAGCCGAAGGCAGACACTTAATGACTGAGTCACCCAGGCGCCCCAAGATAGACTTTTTAAAATAATTATATTCCAGTTAACACATAGTGTAATATTAGTTTCAGGTG
This sequence comes from Ursus maritimus, assembly GCF_017311325.1. Taxonomy (NCBI): domain Eukaryota; kingdom Metazoa; phylum Chordata; class Mammalia; order Carnivora; family Ursidae; genus Ursus; species Ursus maritimus. The sequence goes on along the minus strand of NW_024425341.1, from coordinate 4,918,404 downwards.
TACAATATAATGATTGAACAATTCTATACATCACCCGGTGCACATCAAAACAAGTGTAGTCCTTAGTCCCACCACCTATTTAACACATCACCCTGCCCAGCTCCCTTCTGGTAACTATCAGTTTGTTCTCTATAGTTAAGAGTCTGTTTCTTGGTTTCTCTCTCTCTCTCTCTTTTTTCCCTTTGTTCATTTGTTTTGTTCCTTAAATTCCATAAATAAGTGAAATCATATATTTTTATTTCTCTGACTTATTTCTCTTAGCATAATACTCTAGATCCATCCATGTCATTGCAATTGGAAAGATTTAATTCCTTTTCATGACTTAGTAATATTCCACCATAAATATATGCCACACCTTTATCTATTCATAAATCAATAGACACTTGGGCTGCTTCCATATTTTGGCTATTGTAGATAATGCTGCTATTAACATTGGTGCATGAATCCCTTGGAATTAGTGTCTTTGTATTCTTTGAGTAAATACCTTGTAATATAATTGCTGGGTAACAAGCTAGTTCTATGTTTAACTTTTTGAAGAACCTCCATACTGTTTCCCAGAGTGGATGCACCTGTTTGCATTCCCACCAATGGTACAAAAGAGTTCCCCTTTCTCCACATCCTTGAAAACCAAGAAATAGACTCTTAACTAAATAGAAGAAACAGATGTTTAGCAGAGGGGAGGTGGTGAGGGGATGAGTTAAATAGGTGATGGGGCTTAAGGAGTGCCCTTGTTGTGATAGGTACTGGGTGATGTATGGAATCTGAAACTAATATGACATGGTATGTTAATTATACTGAAATTAAAATAAAGAAAAAAACCAAAAAGGCAACCTATTCATGGGACAAGATATTTGCAAATGATATATCTGATAAGGAGTTAATATCCAAAATATATATAGAATTGATATAATTCAACACCAAAAAAAAAATCTGATTTAAAGGTGAATAGACATTTTTCCAAAGAAGACATCCAGATGACCAATGGACACATGAAAAGATGCTCAACATCACTAATCATCAGGGAAATGCAAATCAAAGTCACAATGACATATGACCTTACACCAGAAAGAATGGGTAACAATCAAAAGGACAAGAAATAACAAATAGTGGTGAGGATGTGGAGAAAAAGGAACACTTGTAGACTGTTGGTGGGAATTTATATTGGTGCAGGCTCTGTGAAATACAGTATGAAGGTACCTTGAAAAATTTAAAATAGAAATTCGTATGATCCAATAATTCCACTACTATCATTTACCCAAAGAAAACAAAAACACTAATTCAAAAAGATACATGCACCCCTACATTTATCACAACATTATCTACAATAACCAAGAGATGGAAGCTATTTAAGTGTCCATCAATGCATGAATGGATAAGAAAAATTGGTGTACACACACACACACACACACACATACACACAATGGGATATTATGCAGCTGTGAAAAGGTTGAGATTCTTCCATTTGAGACAACATGGATATACCTAGAGGTCATTTTTCTAAGTGAAATCAGTCAGACTGAGAAAGACAAATGCCATATGATTGCACTCATAAGTGTAATCTAAAAAAAAAAAAGAAAGTCACATGTGTAAACAGAAAGCAAAATCAGACCAATAAATACAGAGAAACAAACTGATGGTTCCCAGAGGGGTGGATGGTGAATGGTTGGACAAAATGGGTGATGCGAAAGAGAGATATAGGTTTCCAGTTATGGAATGAATAAGTTACAGGAATAAAAGGCATAGCATAAGGAATATAGTCAATGATATTATTAGAATGATGTATGGGGACTTATGGTAGCTACACTTACTGACCTAGCATAATGTATAAACTTGTCAAAGCACAAAGTTGTACACCTGAAATGAATGTAACATTCTGTGAACTATACTTAAATAAAAAAATTCAATGTAAAATGAAAATAAATGAATACGTATATATAACACTAACATTTTACACACATACTATAAACTCACATATTTAGTGGGGTTAGGGTGGAGTAAGTTTTATCCATAATCTTAAAGAACAAAACCAGAAAAAAAAATTATGGTTTTCACAATATCACAATATCAAGAAGTTAGCAGAGGAAAAAAAAATCAAAAGTAAATTGTCATGACAAATTTTAAAATGTAGTGATGCTATGTTGGTGGCCAGGAGTTAATATCATTAATATAAAGCTTATAAATAAAGGAAATAGAGGAATTCATCAACATAAATATAGACACAGAAATACAAAATAAACCATAATGTGCAGATATGTAAAATTTTCAGCACACGAGTAACAAAAATAATAATATTGAAACAAATATAAACAGTTATTTTTGCCTATCCACTTTACTAATTTTTAAACATTACTATCAGTCTTGTGAAACATCACTCGTTTACTATATGGAAAAAAGAAAATAGTATCTTATGAAGAGTTATTAATATTTTTGTGCTCTATTATCTAATAATTTTTGGAATTAATGTTTAATATAATGTCTTACAGGGAAAAAAATAATGACAAACTTTTTTCTTTGAAACATTATTTATGATAATAAGATATTATAATTTAGAATCTCTATATTTTTGTCACATGCATAAATTGTTGTGTATTCCCAAGATGGTATCTTGAGGAGGTTTAGTAAAATAGAAAAGTATTCCCCAAGTAATTAACTTGGTGAAATATGTTGTATATTTTGACAATAAATACAATTATTTATTTGATTGAAGATTCCTATTATGTAACTCTTATATTCGCTTGTAGGAATGCACTCATAAAAAATGTTGTAACCCTGTAGATTGTACTCTGATTGGATATGCAGAGTGTGGCAATGGACCATGCTGTGATAGAAAAACTTGTCTGGTAAGCTTTCAAAATACTACATGATTTCCTTCCATAATTTTTTGTGTTCTTGTGTGTTCTTTTTTGTAGCATTTTTAAAACTGTTTTTTTACACAACTTTTGAATATGTAACTTTAAATATCTGATTCATACATAGTTCACTTCCATGTTCTGAGGATATCTTTAAATCTCTTCAACCTCCTTAGCTGTCCTTTTCACTGCATTATTTTTAATCTACTCTGGCCCCATCCAGATATTCAATATTGATTTCAGATTATTTGGACACTATGAATTCCTCTTGGTCATACCTGAATTTAGCTCTTCATGATCAAACAACTTATGACAAAATTACAAATAAGCCACCCAACACACAGTTGACATACAACGTTTGAATAAACAAACAATAATAATCTCATTTTGAGAACAGCATAAAAGGAGTCCAAGTAAAATAGTCAGCAACATGTAGCATGTCTGATACTGAGGTTTAACTTTGCAAGAACTCCTGGCCCCAGAAGTAGATTGAATCCTTGACTTCCCTTGAGAAGTTTTCCATTCAATTTTCCTTTATAGCTACACTGAAAGGACACTGAGTAAGATTTGTCTTTTGGGGATCACTTCATTGTAGCACCTTGCCTTTTCTGTGTCACGTTCAGGAGTCAGCGACAATTATAGAAGCTGATTACTTAGAGATCTTGATTGCCAGATTTCAGATTTGCCAGGTTCTCTGTCAATGAAATATCTTCTAACGTCATTCTACTTCGTTCTATGTGTGCTCTTCTTCATTCTGTGTGCTAGTAATTAAAGCCAGTGGTCACTTGTCTTCAAGCACGAATATAGAGGCAAGCCTAGAGTTTCTACTACTTAGCAGTAAACCTTGTCTCTCTTCCCTTCCCCAGGGCTCTCATCTTGGCCTTTGTCTCCAAATCAGCAAGATTGAGCACAAAAGCTTTTCTACACAGTCCCTTGCCCTTCCCTTAGACACGGGATAATTCCTACATTTGGCAGAGCCTTTAAAAACATTAGAGTGAAAATCATGTACCATGACACTTGCCATTTCAGGTGAACAACTTAGCGGCATTCAGTACATTCACAATGTCATACAACTGCCACCTCTATCTAGTTCCAAAACATGTTCCTCACTCAAACAGGAGACTCCTAGCCCTTTAAGCCCATGTTCTCCTTTCTCCCTTCCCGTCAGTCCCTGGCAATCATCAATTTTTTTCTGTCTGGAGTAACCTATTCTGGATATTTCATATAAGTAAAAGTACAGAATACGTGAGCTGTTGTGTCTGGCTTTCTTCACTTAACATAGCGTTGAAGGTTCATCCACCTTGGAGCATATGTATCAGTACTCCTTTAAATGGCTGAAAATATTCCATTGTGTGAATATACCACGATTTGTCTATCTATTCATCCACTGATTCACATTTGGGTTTTTTCCAATCTATTTCTCTGGGGTTTTAAGTAAATTCATAATTTGACTTTAAGTAAAAATGTAATAATAATGGAAGTGACAGAAATACACTACTCTTGCTTAAGTTTTTTTACATTTTTGGTTTACGACTTTAAAAAAATACTGATTTTTCTTTGTCTCACAGATAGCGGAAAGAGGACGTTTATGTAGGAAAATGACAGATCCATGTGATTTTCCAGAATATTGCAATGGATCTTCTACAGCTTGCGTACCTGATGTGAAATCTGCTGATTTAGAACCATGCAATAATAAGACTGCCTATTGCTTTGAAGGAGTATGCCAAGATCCAGATGTACAGTGTGCAAAATTATTTGGAAAATGTAATACTTGTATCTTTTTTTTCTGGGGTTCATTTTCAAACTGTATTTTCCTAAAGTCAGTAATCCACCCAATAGCCATCATAAAAGGTATTGTTTGTGTAAATTCTAATTTGAAATTAAAATTGTGAATCAATGTGACATTGAACTATGTAAAGAGGCAAAATAGACCTAATAAGTACAGGACAAAAAAAAAGGTATTAATCAAATTTCAGGTGATTGGTGCGAAGAAGAGTAGAATATTAGAATTGTAGATAAGAGAGCAAATGACTGCTTTCTTAATCATTTCTGCCTATGATATAATTTTCCTTTTCTCAAGTGGGTAGTTTTTAGTGTTTCTCCTTTTATGGCCAGAGACGACACTAAAAATTTATAGTAGATGACCCTGACTGAGCACTGCTACTGTCTAGATGTCCCTATATTAATTTTTATTAAAATGAGTAATTGTAACTTTATATTTTCAGTTGCTAAAGTTTCTACTTATCTATGTACACAAGAAGTGAATTTTCAACAAGATATTTTTGGAAACTGTGGAAAAAAATGTGATTTTGGGTGTGTATTTAGATAACCTTACTTTTTCAAATGCATGTGTGTGTGTTCAAAAATAAGTTAATACAAATGAGAGATGGACCTCATATATACAGATGAATTTGTTATACTTTATAAGATGATGTATGCTCTGAATAACTTTGATGTTACAATTTGAGTAATATTTTGAATTCTCTTCATGCTTTGAACTGTTATTTACTAAACATATTGTGTCTCTAAGTGACATATGAGCTTTTTCTCTGCCTTTTATTGCCAGGAATACCCTTTGTGGAACGATAGTTTGTCACTGGACACATTCAAAAATAGTACTAGTAACAAATTATGATGTTCAATATACTTACCTTGGAGGCCATATCTGTTTGTCAGGGTATTTAAGACCTGAAGCAAGAGGTTCAGTTGTGGATGCTACCAGAATGAACAATGGCACTATGTGTGGAGTAAATAAGGTAAAAAAAATTTTACTTCATTCCATATATGTTTGTATCTGAGTGTCTGTGTATGTAAGTGCTTGTGCATGAGAGAGAGAAAAAAAGAGAGAGAGGATGACGTCCAAGATGGCGGTCTGGGAAAACCCTGAACTCACTTCCTCCCATGGACATAGTGAATCTACACTGAGATATAGAACTGTTCCTCCTGGAGAGAGGGAGAGAAGGAGAGAGACCTAAAGAGTTTTCATTTATAATTAATGTTACAAATTTTGGTTACTGTATCATGATCATCAAATTCAAACATCAGAATTTTTATTGCTTCACTATCATTGTTTTATTATAAATTTTGCTGTATTTAAACTTGTGTTCTCACACTTGAGAATCTAAATCTCTCTGTTAAGCCAGGATCTGATCTTTAAAAAATTTGTGTAAACAAAGAACATAAAAGTACAGATAATACACCAAGAAACTATGTGAGAACAACCTGACTAATAAGAATAACAAGGAAAGCCAAAAAAAAAAAAAAAACCAAGAATTTCATCTTTCTGTAAGTCTCAAGGATAATTAATTTGACTATAATTAAACTAAAACATTTATTTGCTCATTGGCCATCTTGCCTAATTTTTCCTCCAAAAGCATAATATATGTTAAAAATTTGGCCTTTCCACAAGACACAATAATAAAACAGAGTATAAGCTTTGTCTATTTTTTTCTTAAAAATTTTCAGAAACAGAATAAAATATTTTTAAACTGGTACCATTAAAAAATTAGTTGATCAAAGGAAGAAAAGTACACAATTATCTCACATTTTAATTTAAATATTTACTTTGAGATATAATATTTTAAGAAATGAAAATAAAGCAGAAAATGGAAGTAACTAGTAAACTTGAGATAAGTTTATTCTGACATGAAAATGATGATGTAGTTGCAGAGGAACATACTAGTAACTGACTACACTATATAGTAATATGTCATCCTTTCAAAGATAATTTAAACTGAAAAAATATTTACTATAACTATGATGGAGTAAATACATAAATTTATTAACTTATTTAATCATTCATTAATATACACTAAGAGTGTGTGTGTGTGTGTGTGTGCATGTGCGTGTGTGTGTGTGTGTGTGTGTGTGTGTGGTGTAACACAAAAATAATTTGGTCTGCTGGCTGAGGATCTCCCACTGCTGCTGGGACATCCAGCTGGTCCTCTAGGACAATTTGTTGTACATCATCAATACTCAAGAAATCCACATAGAGGGGAGGAAAAAAGATGGTGGGGAAGTAGGGGACCCTGTTTCAACCAGTCCCCTGAACTGAGCTGGAAATTTAACCAGACTATTCAGAATACCTGTGAAATCAGCCTGAGATATAAGAAGCTATATCTGGATCTCTACAAATACAATATCTCTGACGGTTGGTCTTGCGGTATGAAGCGGGGAGCTGTGATTCTGTGGGTAGATATCAGAAGATAAACAGAAGGGGGGAGGGACCCTCTGTGAACTTGCACGGGGAAGGCAAAGCCTCCTGTGCTGGGGACTGAGCACAGACTCGCAGACCGGTAGTGGCAGGGAAAGGCTTTTAGGGCAGCCCCCCAGACTGAAACCTGGAGCTATGGGGGCACACGTGTGAACCGGGGATAACTTGTGGTTTTAGAAGCACAAAGGGCAGAGACGCGCCCTGCCCTGGGAGTGACAGCTGGGAGTGCTGCTGTGGGGTGCACAAGTCAGGAGACTGCCGTGTTTAGCAGCACAGACAGAAACGGAGACACTGTGGCCTGGAGAGCTTGTGAAGAGCAGACTGTGATCTCTCTGTTCTAAGACAGAGGTTTGGATGTGGTCACTTCTACTGTAACTCTCAGAAGAGACATGGAAAGCTGCCAGGGAAAGCCACCAGAGAACAAAAGCCCTCCAAAACCAGTTTTCATTGAGCCCATCCCCCCCACAGTGGGTAGGGCAACTCTGCCCAAACAGGGATGCCAGAGTAACAGCACTGCAGGCCCCTCTGCCAGAAGACATGCTGGAAGAACAAGAGGCTGACAACCATAAGGTCCCTATAAAACAGGTGCATCTTGCTTGGGTTGGGCTTAATTCTTTGGACTCTGTACGTTCCCTCAACCATCCCTCAACAGAATGACTAAGAGAAGGAATCACCAACAAAGAAAAGAAGCAGCGACTGTGGCCTCTGCCACAGAACTAATGGATATGGATATAACCAAGATGTCAGAAATAGACTTCAGAGTTATGAGGGTGATATCTAGGCTTGAGAAAAATATTAACAACAATATAGAATCTCTAAGGGCAAAAATGAAATCTAATCAAGATGAACTGAAAAATGATATGAATGAAATACAGTCTAATCAGGATAATCTGACTGCTAGGGTAAACGAGGCAAAAGAACAAATTTGTAAACTAGAGGAAAAGATGATAGAAAAGAAGGAACCTGAGGTGGCATGCGAAAAACAGTTTTAAACCCAAGGGATCAAACAGAGAGATTAATGAGTCAATGAAGCATTCCAATATCAGAATTTCTGGGATCTCTGAAGGGGTGGAGAGAGAGAGAGGTCTAGAAGATATATTTGAGTAAATTATAGCAGAAAACTCCCCTAATCTGGGGAAGGAAATAAGCATTCATGTCCAAGGGGCAGAGAGGACCCTTCCCAAAATCAATGAGAGCAGACCGACACCACGACATATAATAGTACAATTTGCAAATCTTAGATCCAAGGAAACAATCTAGAAAGCAGTGAGGGGGAAGAGATTTCTTTAGGTACAGAGGGAGGAACATCAGAATAATGGCAGACCTGTCCACAGAGACCTGGCAAGCCAGAAAGGGCTGGCAAGACATATTCAGGGTAGTGAATGAGAAGAACATGCAGCCAAGGATACATTCAGAATGGATGGAGAAACAAGGAGCTTCCAAGAATGGCAGAAACTGAAAGAATATGTGACCACCAAGCCGGCCCTGCAATTTATTAAGGGGGGGGTTCTATAAAAGAAGAAAGACCCCAAGAGTGATATAGAACAGAAATTTACAGAGACAACCTATACAAACAAGGATTTTACGGAGAACATGATGACAATAAAATCCTATTTTTTAATAGTCACTCTCAATGTGAACAACCTAAATGCTCCCATGAAATGGCACAAGGTTGCAGATTGGATAAAAAGATGTGACCCATCCATATGCTGTCTATAAGAGACTCATTTTGAACCTAAAGTTATCTCCAGACTGAAAGTGAGGGGATGGAGAACAATTTTTCATGCCAACAGACCTCAAAAGAAAGCTGGGGTAGCAATTCTCATCTCAGATAAATTAGATTTCAAGCTAAAGACTGCAGTTAGAGATACAGAAGGACACTATACCATTCTTAAAGGGTGTATCCAACCAGAAGATCTAACAATTGTAATTATCTATGGGCCCAACAAGGGAGCAGCCAACTACATAAGCCATATTAATAATAATATGTTAATAGTGGGGGATCTCAACACTTCACTATCAGCAATAGACAGATCATTTAAGCATAAAATCAACAAAGAAACAAGTGCTTTGAATTATTTACACACTGGAGCAGATGGACCACACAGATAAATACAGAATATTCCACCCTAGAACAAAAGAATACTCATTCCTCTCAAATGCACATGGAACTTTCTCCAGAATAGACCACATACTGGGTCACATATCAGTTCTCAACTGATACCAAAAGACTGAGATTGTTCCCTGCATATTCTCAGACCACAGTGCTTTGAAACTAGAACTCAATCACAAGAAAAAATTTGGAAGAAATTCAAATACTTGGTAGCTAAGACCATCCTGCTTAAGAATGTTTGAGTCAACCAGGAAGTTAAAGAGAACTTAAACAATTCATGGAAACTAATGAGAATGAAAACACATTGGTCCAAAACCTATGGGATACTGCATACGTGGTCCTAAGGGGGAAATACATAGCCATCCAAGCCTCACTCAAAAAATAGAAAAATCCTGAATACATAAACTAACCTTACACCTAAAGGAGCTGGAGAAAGAACAGCAAATAAAGCCTAAACGAAGCAGGAGAAGGGAAATAATAAAAATTAGAGCAGAAATCAATGAAATAGAGAACAAAAGAATAGGAGAACCAATCAATGAAACTAGAAGCTAGTTCTTTGAAAGAAGTAATAAGAGCAATAAACTACTGGCCAGACTTATCCAAAAAAAAAAAAGGACCAAAATTAATAAAATTATGAATGAAATGGGAGAGATCACAACTAACACCAAGGAAATAGAAACAATTATTAGAAATTATTATCAACAGCTATATGCCAATACATTAAGCAACCTGGAAGAAATGGAGGCCTTCCCAGAAACCTATAAACTACGAAGACTGAAACTGGAAGAAATGGACAATCTGAATAGATCAATAACCAGTAAAGAAATTAAAGTGGTCATCAAAAACCTCCCCAAAAAACTGAGTCCAGGGCCTGATGGATTCCCTGGGGAATTCTACCAAACATTCAAAGATGAAATAATACCTATTCTCCTGAAACTGTTCCAAAAAATAGAAACAGAAGGAAAACTTCCAATCTCATTCTATGAGGCCAGCTTTATCTTGATCCCAAAACCAGGCAAAGACCCCATCCAAAAGGAGAATTACAGACCAATATCCCTGATGAATATGAACTCCAAAATACTCAAGAAGATCCTAGCTAATAGGATTCAACAATACATTAAATGGATTATCCATCATAACAAGGTGGGATTTATCCCTGGGATGCAAGTGTGGTTCAGCATTCTCAAATCAATCAGTGTGAGAGAACACATTAATAAGAGAAGAGACAGGAACCATATGATCCTCTCAATGGATGCAGAAAAAGCCTTTGACAAAATACAGCATCCTTTCCTGATTAAAACTCTTCAGAGTGTAGGCATAGAGGGACCATTCCTCAATTTCATAAAAACCATCCATGCAAAGACCACAGCAAATATCATTCTCAATGGGGAAAAGCTGAAAGCCTTTCCCTTAAGATCAGAAACACGACAAGGATGCCCACTTTCACCACTATTGTTCAACATAGTACTAGAAGTCCAAGCCTCAACAATCACACAACAAAAAGAAATAAAATGTATCCAATGTGGCAAAGAAGTAGTCAAAATCTCTCTCTTCACAGATGACATGATACTTTATGTGGATAACCCAAAAGACTCCACTTTCAAATTACTAGAACTCATATAGCAATTCAGTAATGTGGCAGGATAAAAAAATCAATGCACAGAAATCAGTTCCTTTCCTATACACTAACAATGTAACTATAGAAAGAGAAATTAGGGAGTTGATTCCATTTAAAATAGCCAAAACCATAAGATACCTTGGAATAAACCTAAGGAAATAGGTAAAGGACCTATACTGTAGAAACTACAGAACACTTATGAAAGAAATATAAGAAGACACAAAAAGATGGAAAAACATTCCTTGCTTATGATCAGAAGAACAAACTTGTTAAAAATGTCTGTACTACCCAGAGTGATCTATACTTTCAATGCCATCCCGATCAAAATACCAATGGCATTTTTCAAAGTGCTGGGACAAACAATCCTAAAATTCGTATGGAACCAGAAAAGACCCTGAATTGCCAAGGAAATGTTGAAAAAGAAAAACAAAGCTGGGGGCATCACGTTGCCTGATTTCAAACTATATTACAATGCTGTGATCACCAAGACAGCATGGACTGGCACAAAAACAGACACGTAGTTCAATGGAACAGAATAGAGAACCCAGAAATGGACCCTCGGCTCTTTGGGCAGCTAATCTTTGATACAGCAGGAAAAAACATCCAGTGGAAAAAAGACAGTCTCTTCAATAAATGGTGCTGGGAAAATTGGACAGCTATATATAGAAGAATGAAACTCGATGATTCTTTTACACCATACACAAAGATAAACTCTAAATGGATGAAAGAGTCAAGGTGAGAGAGGAATCCATCAAAATCCTAGAGGAGAACATAGGCACTGACCTCTTCAACAACGGCCACAAGAACTTCTTTCAAGACAAGTCTCCAAAGGCAAGGGAAACAAAAGCAAAAATGAACTTGTGGGACTTCATCAAGATAAAAAGCTTCTGCACAGTGAAGGTAACAGTCAACAAAACAAAGAGGCAACCCATGCAATGGGAGAAGACATTTGCAAATGACATTACATTTAAAGGGCTGCTATCCAAGATCTATAAAGAACTTCTCAAACTCAACACGCAAAAAACAAATAAGTCAAAATATGGGCAGACGACATGAACAGACACTTCTCCGAAGAAGACATATGAATGGCTAACAGACACATGAAAAAATGTTAACATCTTTAGCCATCAGGGAAATTTAAATCAAAACCACATTGAGATACCACGTTATACCAGTTAGAATGGCAAAAATTGACAAAGCAAGAAACAAAAAAATGTTGGTGAGGATGTGGAGAAATGGGAACCCTAATACACTGTCAGTGGGAACGCAATTTGGTACAACCACTTTGGAAAAGAGTTTGGAGGTTTCTCAAAAAGTTAAAAATAGAGCTACCCTATGATCCAGCAATTGCATTACTGGGTATTAACTCCAAAGGTACAGATGTAGTGAAAAGAAGGGGCAAATGCACCCCAATGTTCATACCAGCATTGTCCACAATAGCCAAACTGTGGAAGGAGCAGGGATGCCCTTCAGGTGATGAATGGATAAAGAAGATGTGGTCCATATATTCAATGGAATATTACTCAGCCATCAGAAAGCATGAATACCCACCATTTGCATCGACATGAATGGAACTGTAGGGTGTTATGCTGGGTGAAATAAATCAAGCAGAGAAAGACAATTATCATATGGTTTCACTTATATGTGGAACATAAGAAATAGCATGGAGGACATTAAGAGAGGAAGGGGAAAATGAAGGGGGGGAATCAAAGAGTGAGATGAACCATGAGATACTATGGACTCTGGGAAACCAACTGAGGGTTTCAGAGGAGAGGTGGGTGGTGGATGGTTTGGCCCCGTGATGGGTAGTAAGGAGGGCAAGTATTGCTGTATAATTAGAATAAAATAAAATAAAATAAAATAAAATAAAATAAAATAAAATAAAATAAAATAAAAATAATAAAATAATTTGGTCTTTGTCCCTGGTTTCTGGCATAGAGCATCTAAATCCCCTTGGAACTTCCTGTGTGATAGGAATGTTTTCTGTTATTTGTCTGCTCCCAACCAAACCTGAGTTTATGCTAATGAGGTGACTTAGGGTGGAACCTCTAGATTGCTTTAGGATGGGCTGGTTATCAAAAAGACCAAATGTTAGAGAGTTGGCTCTTTTATCTGCACTCACAGACCTCTAAGTAGGAAAAGTGGTGTGGCTGGAGATTGAACTTGATAAAAAGTAAGTTTTGAACACTGAAATTCAGAGACTTTCTAAGTTGGTGAACAAATCAACTTCCTGCAATGATGAGATGTTTACAGATGTCCTGGACGCTATGACATCTTCCTTGCCCTCTAGCACCCAATATATGCATTTCTTCCATTTAGCTGTTGCTGAGTTGTATGCTATATAATAAACTGGTAAACATAAGTAAAATGATTTCTTGAGTCTGTGAGCCAAATAAGGAAATTATCAAACCTGAGCAGGGCACCATGGGAACCTCCAGTTTATAGCCAGATGGTCACAAATGCAGGTAGTCTGGGATTTGCATGTGGTATCTGAAATGGAGTGAGTCTTGTGGCACCGAGTTTTTAAGTTGTGGATGTGATTTTAACTCCAAATAGTGTCAGAATTGAGTTACTTGGAATTGTTGGACACCCAGCTAGTGTCAAAGAAAACACTACATAACATATATGTATATCATAATATTTATATATATACATCTCTCTCTCTCTCTATATATATATATATATCAGCATGTGTGTAAATTATGTATATGTGCATTTGCACAAACACACACACCCCAATACATATCAGTGCAAAAAAAAACTCATGAAATTGAGCGTATGACTAAGGAATATGAAAATGTTCCACCTAACTTGTTATTAAATAAATACAAAGCAAATGAATATCCAACCATTATTTTTGTGTTATTTGGGCATTGAAAATAATATTTCATGGTGAGAAGCATAACTTACTATCATCCTAAAAGAAGTATAAATTAGCTTTCTGAGAAGTGATTTAGAAATGTGTCAAGAGTGGGGCTTCTGGGTGGGTCAGTCAGGTAAGCATATGACTCATGATCTCAGCTTGGGGTGATCCCAGGATCACCAGTTCTAGCCCTGTCCTTGGCATGGAGCCTACCTAAAAAAATGTGTAAAGAGTTAATATATTAACATACTTTTCAATGCATTTCTAATGTAATAATAAATAAATTTTTAGATATTAGGAAATATGCATTTGTATAGAGCAATTATGATGTGACATACAATAGAAAATAAAGCAAAGACATTAAATGCCAACTGTAGGTTGGTAAGATAACAGAACACTACATTTCTTTGTACAGTGACATTTGTGAATAATTTTAATGATGTGGCCATATATTTCCAATATAATGAGTGAGAAATCAGGGCAAAACCTACAAAACATGCATTTCTATGGTTTGGATTGCATATGGAAATTTTGTGGATTGTGATTTTTACTAAGATGTAGATTGTGTTTTTTGGCTTAAGTTGTCTTGCTGGTCCTTCCCAAGCCAAGATTGTAGCAGCACTGTGACTTTGTGTCTTTGAAATTCTAGCTTTGGAAGTAGGTAAAAAATGAAGTTTTTAGAAGGAGTCCTAGCATGATATTGTGGCATTGATAATATTTAAAAGCATTTAAAAGTACATTACATGGAGATAAGCATTATTTCAACAATGCAAGTTTGCTTAATATTGGATATGATAGAAAGCTTTTTTTTATTTTCTATTTTTTATTTGTAAGATTTAGAAGAATATTTTATCAAAGTGATTTCTAGCTCACATAAGTAGGGTAGGGAAAATAAACACACCTCAGCACATTCATTTTAAACTTGAAGAAGGGTATGTTTGGGGCATTTAATTGTCCAAAGTTAGATAAGCTAATCATTGAATAAGTAAATAAAATTAACTGCCTTTTTCTTACTCATACCTGGGACTATAAGAAAATATGCTTATATAATCTAGACATTTCTCTTTAGGAAATATGTATTTACTTATGCTGTTGTTGTTGTTTTTCCTTTTCTTTGAACCATGTTGTGACTGCTTCTGGGACACTCTTTGTGTCTCTTGTTCAAAGAAGGAAGTCTCCTAGATTAGTTTATGTTCAAAACATCACCCCAACCATTGCCCAGGGCTAAGTACTTTTATAGTGTCTCTTGCTTTTGCTGTCATTACAAAGGAACCAGCTAGAAACTGTTTACTTGAAGGAAATTGTATCAGAAGCATGGGTCTTAACTTTCCCTGGATTGTTTTTCCCCTAAAGACAACCCAGTGAAATATGACTAGTTTATTATTGCCTCATGACCATGTTTAAGGAGAACTAGAATGAAGATGGTTTTGTGAACAGGTAATGCTGGCTTGTCCAACATTTTGTTATTCTTGCTGTCTTCATCAGAGCCCTTTCAGTTAATGAACAAGCTGATATTCTGTCCTTTATGATGATAATAGGTTAATGGTAATAGAAAATAATGATTTTTGAGACTGTTTATCGTATAGTGGATACTCTATCAGATAACCTGAGAAAAACCAGCAGATAATCTTAGAAAATACCCCAAAGATATTCAGATTAAACTAAAATTTGGATAGAGGAATAAGCACTTAAAGTCTACATGAAAATGAAGGAAATAAACAAATAGTTAATCAGTATCTTGTATTAGTGAGCATTTACTATGTGCCAAACATTGCTTTTATCCTTTTCTGTCTAACAAATTGCTGGGATTAAATAACTTGCACTGGGTCACACCGCTAATGTGAAAGATAAGAGACACTGTCGTTAATGTTGGAAATAAATATAAAAATGACAGGAACACTGATATTTAGCATTGATCAATAAATATGTGGCTCTGAGACTAAAGTGGTTCTTGCACTGAATGTTGGGCCTGTCAGTAACTCATGCATGACCTTAAAAGAGTACATTTATTTTTATCAAATATAAAATGAGGATAAAAACATCTTATTCATAGGGCCAATCTGAGTATATATTATAAAAGTGCATAGAAAATGCAGAGACAGATCCTAGCTCATTACAAATGGTCAGTAAAAGTTGGCTATATTTGTTCTTATGCCAATTAGTATCAGTAAACTCACAGCTGTGCTCCCTCATGGGGAAAAAATAGTATCTCATTCTCAGAATTCTATATGTGGTAGTGTAATGACATGCCATTTGGACTCCCAGTGTCTTTTATTAGAAGGAGTAGGTGTCATGAAATCCAGATTCATCTGGTGTGTGTGTGTGTGTGTGTGTGTGTGTGTGTGTGTGTGTGTGTTGGGGGTGTGTGTTGTATCTTTATCTATCTTGTGCATCTGATTTTTGTACCAAGTACAATTGCTCAACTCTTCACTTTAAAATTTTGTTGTTGCTTGTTTTAACATTTTAGTATTGTTATCGTGGAGTCTGCCAAGAGGCCAGTAGCTACCCAAATAGACCCAACTGTCAATCAGAAAGAAATTGCAGTGGACATGGGGTATGTAATATTTCCTTTATTTTTACGTATAACGTTTAATATCCATGTCAGAACTTTTTCCAGGATAGTAATAAAGTTCAGAATTATTTGATGTGGAAATTTCTTTTAGAAACTTACAGTTAAATAAGGAAAGTGGATTCCATTACATATACGTATGCATATGATTCATGTGTTCAGATTATTATAGGCCTCATCGGTTAATAAATGTCAAACTTTGTACTAAAGGGCAGTATGCACATACTCCAGTATGAATTTTGGAAATGGGTTTATTGAACATTACAAATGTTTATTTATACATGCTTATATAAATTTTGCTTATAATTGAATGTATGTGTACTGATATGTTTAAACACACAGACAATATATTTATATTACACATATTATAATCTAATATTTTTGTGAGAGAAGACTTTCTTGTCCACTCAGATCTCTTTTGTCCTTTAATAGCTTCAATTTATTTCCATGTATGTCTCTTCCATACTATATTAGAAACCTCATTTACCAATATAAAATGAGGATAAAAACATCTTATTCATAGGGCCAATCTGAGTATATATTATAAAAGTGCATAGAAAATGCAGAGACAGATCCTAGCTCATTACAAATGGTCAGTAAAAGTTGGCTATATTTGTTCTTATGCCAATTAGTATCAGTAAACTCACAGCTGTGCTCCCTCATGGGGAAAAAATAGTATCTCATTCTCAGAATTCTATATGTGGTAGTGTAATGACATGCCATTTGGACTCCCAGTGTCTTTTATTAGAAGGAGTAGGTGTCATGAAATCCAGATTCATCTGGTGTGTGTGTGTGTGTGTGTGTGTGTGTGTGTGTGTGTTCCTGCCATATTGTTGCTTCACATTTTATATAGTAATGTAGGAAAACATTGACCTCCCTGCATGATTTGTATCAAAATTTTCTCCCAAATCACTTACATGTCCTATCATTAACAGTTTCCTTTCTGTTTCTTTCCTTTCTTACTTAGTTTAAATTTAATTTCTGCATGAATCTATTTCTAGATTCTCTCTTCTGCTTCTGACCGTTTTGATTCATCCACCTGATCACATTTATAGATATTTTCTGGCCTTTCTATTTCTAGCAAAATACATTTTGTTATCTGTGTTGGTTAAGCAAGTTTTTTCCTTTATGTTTTCCCCCCCAATATTTTGTAAAAGTTGGCTCTTACCACAGGCATTTTTTAAAAATCTAGTACAATTCATAATATATGCCAACTCCCATTATTTTAATATCCATGTCAGAACTTTTTCCAGGATAGTAATAAAGTTCAGAATTATTTGATGTGGAAATTTCTTTTAGAAACTTACAGTTAAATAAGGAAAGTGGATTCCATTACATATACGTATGCATATGATTTATGTGTTCAGATTATTATAGGTCTCATGAGTTAATAAACTTTGAACTTTGTACTAAAGGGCAGTATGCACATACTCCAGTATGAATTTTGGAAATGGGTTTATTGAACATTACAAATGTTTATTTATACATGCTTATATAAATTTTGCTTATAATTGATTATATGCATACTGATATGTTTAAACACACAGACTTAATATATTTATATTACACATATTACTTATAATCTAATATTTTTGTGAGAGAAGACTTTCTTGTCCACTCAGATCTCTTTTGTCCTTTAATAGCTTCAATTTATTTCCATGTATGTCTCTTCCATACTATATTAGAAACCTCATTTACCAATGGACTTTTAGATAATGTCAAATTTTTACTTAATTAATGGAAATAATGGTGTAATGGACATTGTTGTACATTCACCCTTGCACAATTACCTGGTTTCTTAAATTATTAGCAATGAAATCTGATGGGTCAAATTTATGCACCATTTAAATTTTCAGAAATATTATTTTTTTTAAAAATGTTATACCAGTTTTTGCTCTCAACTGTCATGAATGAAAATGTGCATTTTCTCAACTTCTAGCCAGACTAGCTTCTCAGTTTTTAAAATCTCTTCTCACATTCTAAACCTATTGTTAATTTGCATTAGGTAAGAAATAAAGCTACAGGTCTTAAGCATGTATGGAGGATCCTCATATTTACCGTTGTGAAATTATCTACCAGGGTATAGAAATTTTGTAGATTTTTCCAAGTCTACATTTGGCTTTAACTTTGTGACTGGTGTCTCCTGCCATATTGTTGCTTCACATTTTATATAGTAATGTAGGAAAACATTGACCTCCCTGCATGATTTGTATCAAAATTTTCTCCCAAATCACTTACATGTCCTATCATTAACAGTTTCCTTTCTGTTTCTTTCCTTTCTTACTTAGTTTAAATTTAATTTCTGCATGAATCTATTTCTAGATTCTCTCTTCTGCTTCTGACCGTTTTGATTCATCCACCTGATCACATTTATAGATATTTTCTGGCCTTTCTATTTCTAGCAAAATACATTTTGTTATCTGTGTTGGTTAAGCAAGTTTTTTCCTTTATGTTTTCCCCCCCAATATTTTGTAAAAGTTGGCTCTTACCACAGGCATTTTTTAAAAATCTAGCACAATTCATAATATATGCCAACTCCCATTATTTTATAATTTCTAGATTCATAATTTCTATGCCTTTGTAGAATAAGGCATTTTCATCGTATCAGAGTGTTATTTATTGCTATTTAAAAATAGAAGAGACAAAGAGGAAGTGTCTATGACATTGAAAAGATATTGCAAAGACATTTATTATATTACATTTTATTGTAAAAATTAATTTCCACATTAAAATAAAAACTATAATGTATGAAGTGATCATTTTTAAATAACTTACATTGACTAACAGTCACAAATGATGCATTTAATTTTTGCATTGTACCTAAAATGTTTATAATTTTTTGTTTGTTTTTTTGTTTTAGGTTTGCAATAATTTGCTTAATTGTCACTGTGATGTTGGATATTCTCCTCCAATTTGTGAACCAGCACCATTATCACCAGGAGGAAGTTATGATGATGGGTTTTGGTATCCACAGGGTTAGTATCTAGATCACTGTGCTTCAGTAGAGCTTTCTCTACTTATAGAAATGGTGCCACTGACTATGTGGCTGTTGAGCACTTGACATGTCGATAGTGCAACTAAAGAACTAAAATTTCTTACTTTATTTAATTTAAATTTAAGTAGCCATTTGTAGCCAGTGACAACTATATTAAACAGTACAGCTCCAGATCATACTATCAATCAAAATTTTGTATATGCTTTTAGTTCCAATCAAGAAGTGAACATGCTAAAAGCCTACCTTTAATTTTAACCATGGTTCCCAAACATTTCTGTTTATACAGCAGAGTTTTATAGATAAATATGGTTAAATTACAGAATAGCTGATAGTTTTATTATATACTCTGTATATTCCAAGGATGTTAACTACTGTAATGTGCTAAATGTTTAACATGTTAAATATTGTAATGTGTAGTTGCATCATTCAAATGACCATACTATTGAAAGGTAAAAGTAACAAAATCTATATCCATAGCATATGGATAGTAAATGATATGAAACATTTTAAAATTTACTTAGTGAACATTCACAAATGTATTCATGTTCTTCATAGAATATTCATGTTTTCTAAATATTATAATATAAAAATCTCATTAGAATATAATTCCATTAATGTCTTTCCATCATTTGTGCTTTTGTATTTATGCTTATATATTTATATAAACATGACAATACACTATTACATGTGCCTTAAATAGCCAATGGAAAGGTAAAGATTTTTTAATATAAATATTTCCATCATCCCATCCATTTACTGTTTTCAAGGGCATTTCAACACTTCTGGCATGTTCTTTTCATATTTTATATAATATATATATTACATGTGTTATACAATATATATATGTACCTTGTGGTGACCAATTATTCTCAACTTTTGTCTTTAAAATGTTTTTATAAAAATGTCTCAAATTGTGAAGTATATTCTCACTGGAAGGAGAATTCTGCATTGAGAATTTTTACTTTCAGCAGCTCAAAGATGTAATTCAATTGTATCCTTAGTTTCATTTTAGGTCTTCATCTATTTTTAATTTATTTTTGGGTATGGTGTCATTCTTCTGCATGTTGCTGTGCAGTACTCCTGACCCATTTGTTGAAGAGACTGTCTTTTTTCCATTGGATATTCTTTCCTGCTTGTCGAAGATTAGTTGACCACAGAGTTGTGGGTCCATTTCTGGATTCTCTATTCTTTTCCACTGATGTATGTCTCTCTTTTTGTGCCAGTACTCTCTCTTTTTGTGCCAGTACCATACTGTCTTCACTACAGCTTTGTAATGTAACTTGAAGTCTGGAATTGTGATGCCTCCAGGTTTTCTTTTCTTTTTCAAGATTGCTTTGGCTATTTGGGGTCTTTTGGGGTTCCATACGAATTTTAGGATTGTTTGTTCTACCTCTGTGAAAAATCCTGTTGGTATTTTGATAGGGATTGCATTAAATGTGTAGATTGCCTTGGGCAGAATAGACATTTTAACAATAGTTGTTATTGCAACCCATGAGCATGGAATGCTTTTCCATTTGTGTCCTCTTCAATTCTTTCATCAGTGTTCTATAGTTTTCAGAGTATAGGTCTCTCACCTCTTTGGTTAGGTATATTCCTAGGTACGTTATTGTTTTTGGTGTGATTGTAAATAAATGGGTCAGTTCCTTGATCTCTATCTGATTCTTCACTATTGGTATATAGGAATGCAACAGATTTCTGTGTGTTGATTTTATATCCTGCACTTTTGCTGAATTCCTGTATCAGTTTCAGCAATTTTTGGGTGGAGTCTTTTGAGTTTTCTACATAGAGTATCATGTTGTCTGCAAATAGTGAAAGTTGACTTCTTCCTCGGCGATCTGAATGCCTTTTATTTTTTTTTTTTTTGTTCTCTGATTGCTGAGTCTAAGACTTCTAGTAGTATATTGAATAAGAATGATGAGAGTGGACATACCTGTCTTGTCCCTGACCATAGAGGAAAAGCTCTCAGTTTTTCCCCATTGAGGATAATATTAGCCGTGTGTTTTTTGTCTTTGGCCTTTATGATGTTGAGATATGTTCCATCTATCCCCACTTTGTTGAGGATTTTTATCAGGAATGGATGCTGTACTTTGTCAAATGCTTTTTCTGAATATATTGAGAGGAGCATGTGGTTCTTATCCTTTCTTTTATTAGTGTGGCATTTCATGTTCATTGATTTGCAAGTACTGAAGCACCCCTGCAGCTCAGAAATAAATCCCACTTTATTGTGGTGAATAATTAATTTAATGTATTGTTGAATTCGATTTGCTAGTACCTTTTTGAGAATCTTTGCATCCATGTTCATCAGGGATATTGGCCCATAATTCTCCCTTTTAATGGAGTCTTTGGTTTTGGAGTCAAGGAAACGCTGGCCTTGTAGAATGAGTTTGAAAATACTCCTGCCATTTCTATTTTTTGGAACAGTTTGAAAAGGATAGGTATTAATTCTTTCAATGTCTGGTAAAACTCCCCTGGAAGCCATCTGGCCCTCGACTTTTGTTTGTTGGAAGATTTTTGATTACTGATTCACTTTCTTTGCTGGCTAAGGGTCTGTTCAAATTTTCTTTTTTCCTGTTTTAGTTTTAGCAGTTTGTATGTTTCTAGGAATTTATCCATTATTTCTTCTAAATTGCCCAGTTGGTTGGCATATAATTTTTCATAATATTCTCCTTTAATTGTTTACATTTCTGTGGTGGTCATTGTGATCTCTCTTCTTTCATTCATGATTTTATTTATTTGGGTCCTTCCTCTTTTTTTTTTTTTTTTGATATGTCTGGGGAGGGGTTTATCAATTTTTATTAATTCTTTCAAAGAAATAACTCTTAAGTTTCATCAATCTGTTCTACATTTTTTTGTTTGTTTTATATCATTTATTTTTGTTCCAATCTTTATTATTTCCCTTTTGCTTCTGACTTTAGGCTTCTTTTGCTGTTCTTTTCTAGCTCATTTAGGTGTAAAGTTAGGCTGTGTATGTGAAAATTTTCTTGCTTCTTGAGGTAGGCCTGTATTGTTATATACTTCCCTTTTTTTTTTTTTAGGATATATTATTCACCATACAGTACATCATTAGTTTTTGATGTCGTTTTTCATGATTCATTGTTTGCATATAACACCCAGTGCTAAATGCAATATTTGCCCTCCTTAAATACCCTTCACCGGGCTAGCCCATCCCCACTCCCAAAACCTTCAGTTTGTTTCCTGGAATCCATAGTCTCTTCTGGTTCATTTCCCCCTCTCTTTACCCCTCCTTCATTTTTCCCTTCCTTCTCCTAACCATCTCCCTGCTATTCCTTATGTTTCACAAATGAATGAAACCATATGATAATTGTCTTTCTCTGCTTGAGTTATTTCACTTAGCATAATCTCCTTCAGTCCCATCCATATTGATGCAAATGTTGGGTAATCATTTTTTCTGATGACTGAGTAATATTCCATCGTATATAGGGACCACATCTTCTTTGCAAATGACACTACAGATAAAAGGCTGGTATCCAAGATCTACGAGAACTTCTCAAACTTAATACCCAAGAAACAAATAATCAAATCAGAAAATGGGCAGAAGATATGAACAGACACTTTTCCAATGAAGACATACGAATGGCTAACAGACACATGAAAAAATGTTCAATGACATTAGCCATCAGGGAAATTCAAATCAAAACCACATTGAGATACCACCTTACACCAGCTATATACTTCCGTCTTAGGACTGCCTTGGTTCCATCCCAAACGTTCTGGACTATGGTGTTTTCATTGTCATTTGCTTCTGTATGTTTTTTAAGTTCTACTTTAATTTCCTGGTTCACCCATACATTCTTCAGTAGGATATTCTTTAATCTCCATGTATTTGTGGTCTCACCCAATTTTTCTTGTGGTTGATTTCAAGTTTCATAGCGAGTGATCTGAAAATATGCGTGGTATGATCTCAGTCTTTTTGTACTTATTAAGGGCTGATTTATGACACGGTATGTGATCTATTCTGGAGAATGTCTTGTGTACACATGAAAAGAATGTGCATTCTGTTGCTTTAAGATGAAATACTCTGAATATATCTGTTAGGTCCATCTGATCCAGTGTGTCATTTAAAGCCATTGTTTTCTATGTTGATTATCTGTTTAGATGGTATGTCCATTGGTGTATGTGTGGTGTTAAAATCCTCTATATTATTGTATCATTATCAATGAGTTCCCCTATGTTTGTTATTGTTTTATATATTTTGGTGCTCCCAAATTGGGGGATAAATATTTCCAATTTTTAGATCTTCTTGTTTTCCATATAGTGTCCCTCTTCATCTCTTGTTTAAGTCTTTGGTTTAAGATCTAGTTTGTCACAGGGGCGCCTGGGTGGCACAGTTGTTAAGCGCCCACCTTCGGCTCAGGGCGTGATCCCAGTGTTCTGGGATCGAGCCCCACATCAGGCTTCTCTGCTGGGAGCTTGCTTCTTCCTCTCCCACTCCCCCTGCTTGTGTTCCCTCTCTCGCTGGCTGTCTCTTTCTGTCAAATAAATAAATAAAATCTTAAAAAAAAAGATCTAGTTTGTCTGATTTAAGTATGGGTACTCCAACTTTCCTTTGATGAGATTAGCATCACAGATGGTTCTCCATCCCCTCACTTTCAACCTGTAGGTGTCTTTAGGTCTAAAATGAGTCTCTTGTAGGCAGCATATAGATAGGTCTTATTTTGTTATCCATTCCAATACCCTGTGTCTTTTGAGTGGAGCATATAGTCCATTTACATTCAGAGTGATTATTGATAGATATGAACTTAGTGCCATGGTATTACCTGTAAAGTTGTTTCTGAAGAATTTCTCTGTTCCTTTCTAGTCTTTGTTGGTATTGGTCTTTCTTTCCCACTCAAAGAGTCCCCTTTAATTTTCTTGCAGGGCTGGTTTTGTGGTCACAATCTCTTTTAGTTTTCGTTTGTCTGGAAAACTCTTTATCTCTCCCTCTATTCTTAATGACCCTTGTTGGATAGAGTATTCTTGGCTTCACGTTTTTTCCCATTCAGCACGTTGAGTATATCATGCCACTTCTTTGCCTGCCAGTTTCTGTGGAGAGATCTGCAGCTAACCAGATTTGTCTTCCCTTATAGGTCAGGGATTTCTTTTCCCTTGCTGCTTTCAGGATTCTTTCCTTATCTCGGTATTTTACAAATTTTGCTAAGATTTGTCTTGGTGTTGGCTATCTTTTGTAGATTTTGATGTGAGTTCTCTGTGCCTCCCGGATTTGGATGTCTGTTTCTTTACCCAGATTAAGGAAATTTTCAGCTATAATCTTCTCAAATAAAACTTCTGCCTGTTTCCCTCCCTTTCTTCTTCTTCTGGGACCCCCATAATATGGATGTTATTAAGCTTTACAGAGTCACTGAGTTCACTAAGTCTACGTTTGTGATCCAATCTTTTTCTTTCTCTCTTCTTTTTGCCTTCATTGTTTTCCATAATTTTATCTTCTGTGTCATTTATTCATTCCTCTACTTCGTCCAGCCTTGCGGTCATTACATCCAGTTGGCTTTGAATCTTGGTAATAGCATTTTTTATTTTGGCCTGGCCAGTTTTTAGGTCTTTTATCTCTATGGTAAGGGTCTCTCTGGTTTCTTCTATGGTTTTCTCAACCAAGCTAGTATCTTATGTTTGTTGTTTTAAATTCTGGTTCAGGCATATTACTTATATCTATTTTGATTAGATCCCTGGCCATGACCTTTTCTTGTTCTTTCTCTTGGTACGAATTCCTCAATTTTTGTCTATGGGTCTGTCTTTTGTGTGTTAGGAAAGCCTGTGTCTGATTGTATGTATTTCTTCTAGAGCTGAAGCTTTGTAGCACTTTGAGAGTACCCAAATAAATAAAATTATGAATGAGAAAAGAGAGATCAGAATGATCGCCACAGGAATTATGAGAATATTATGAAAAATTATATGCTAACAAACTGGGCAATCTAGAAGAAATAGTGGATAAATTCCTAGAAACATACAAACTGCTAAAACTAAAACAGGAAAAAAGAAAATTTGAACAGACCCTTAGTCAGGAAAGAAACTGAAGACCCGGTGCATGTATGTGTGGATGGTTGTGTTTGTCTTCTGTGGGAGGGGCCTGCTACTGCTCAGACTCTCAATCATGCTTTATCTAGTAAAAAAGGCACCTGAAGAGCACAATGGGGCATGGCTTGGTGCATGCAACTCAAGCCTTCACTGTGTGTGCTGTGCTGCTAGCTGAAGTCCCTCTGTGCTGACGGGAAGGGTGAAAAATGTCATCTTCCCACCCTCTTTCCTGGAGAGGGGAGTTTGTGCCTCCTGTTGTTTAGGAAGCCCTCACAGAAGAGTGAAAAATTTCACCTCTTTGCCCCAGGCTTGCATCAGATCCCTGCCTTCACCCTGTCTATGTCCTAGCCATCTGCCCAGTGCTCCTGTGTTTTATCTCAGGCACACAGCTGGTTTCAAAACTCCATATTTAAGGACATGGTGTGGCAGGACCCACACTGATCCTCTGGGGGAGGGTTTCATCACACTGCAGCTGATACTGGTTTGTCCCAGAAAAGCAGTCACATGACCATGCAGGTGCTCGGATTTTCTAGTAAAGTGTAGCAAAAAGTGAGCATCCAGGGGTTAGCTGCCCTTAGCTGGCATCTCTGCCCTTATGCTAATGAACAGGGCAGATCAATGGTGCATGCCATCTTTCTTGTCCCCTGAAAGGCTGTGCTGCCTCTCACAAATGCACTCCAACTGTGTCTCCCAGATCAATTTCCTGGGTGTTTAGAATGATTTGATAATTATCTAGCTGAGTTCAAGGGAGGAGGCAAGCATAAAGTCCTCCAACTACTCTGCCATCTGAACTTCTCTCTTTATTTGATGTTTTTCTTGTGTCTTTCTTGCCCTTATTGCTATAAACTTCTCTCTTAGAACAGTTTTTGCTATGTCCCAAAGTTTCAAACTGGTGTGTTTTCATATTCATTTGTTTCTATCTACTTTTTGATATCTTGTTTTATTTCTGGTTGACCCATTCATTGTTTAGTGACATGTTATTGAACTTCCGTGTATTTGTCATCTTTCCAGATGTTTTCTTGTTGATTTCTAGTTTCACAGTATTGTGGTCAGAAAAGATGCACAGTGTGATTTTGATCTTTTTGAATTTGTTGAGACTCGTTTTGTAGCCTAACACGTGATCTATTCTGGAGAATGTCCCAGGTGTACTTGAATGTGTATTCTGCTGTTTTAGGATGTAATGTTTTAAACATATCTGTTACGTCCATCTGGTCCCAGTTTGTCACTTAAAGTCATTGTTTTCTTATTGATTTTCTGTTTGGATGATCTGTCCATTGCTGTATGTGTGGTGCTAAATTCCCCTACTATTATTGTATCATTATCAATGAATTCCTCTATGTTTATTATTAATTTTTTTATGTATTTGGGTGCTCCCACGTTGGGCTCATAAATATTTACATTTGTTATATCTTCTTGTGGGAGTGTTCCCTTTATGATGACATAGTGTCCTTCTTTGTCTCTTGATATAGTCTTTGTTTTAAAGTTTATTTTGTCCCATATATTGTATTGCTACCATGGCTTTCTTTTCACATCCATTTGCATGTTCAATATTTGTCTATCCTCTCACTTTCAATGTGCCGGTGTCTTTAGGTCTGAAATGAATCTCTTGTAGGCAGCACACAAATGGGTCTTTTTTTCTTTATTCATTCTGTCACCTATATCTTTTGTTTTTTTTTATTTTTTAAATTTTTTTTTAAAGATTTTTATTTATTTATTTGACAGAGATAGCCAGCGAGAGAGGGAACACAAGCAGGGGGAGTGGAAGAGGGAGAAGCAGGCTCCTAGCGGAGGAGCCTGATGTGGGGCTCGATCCCTGAACACCGGGATCACGCCCTGAGCCGAAGGCAGATGCTTAATGACTGCGCCACCTAGGCGCCCCACCTTTATCTTTTGATTAGAGCATTTAGTCCATTTAAATTAAAAGTAATTATTGATAGATATTGGCATTTTATTACTTCTTTTGTCTTTGTTTTTGAGGATTTTGTCTGATGATTTCTTGTCTTTCTGTCTTTCATGGTTTGCTGGTTACCTTTAGGTATATATTCGGATTTCTTTCTCTTTATTTTTTACCTACGTATTAATGGTTTTGATTTGTCATTACCTTTAGGTTTGTATATAATATCTTCTACATATAGCAATCTATATTATGTTCACGGTCATTTAAGTTTGAACCCATTCTTACTCCTTTTCTCTCCATATTTTCGATATATGGTGTCATATTTTTACATTCTTTATTTTGTGAGTTCTTTGACTAATTTATGTTAAAGATTTATTTTATTTTAGAGTAAGAAAGAGAGAGAGAAGGAGAGCAGAAGAGGAAGAGAGAGAGAATCCCAAGGAGACTCTGCACTGAGAGCAGAGCCTGACGTGGGGCTGGATCTTATGACTCTGAGATCATGACCTGAGCTGAAACCAAGAGTTGGATGCTTAACCAACTGAGCCACCCAGGTGCCCCTCCTTGACTGTTTCAGCTTCTGCTGAAAGTACTGTTGATAGCCTTATGGTATATCTTTGTATGTAGCTTTCTTCTGTTGCTTGCTCTGGCTAGTATTTTTTTATTCAGTATATTTTGTCCCTTTAATTACAATATCCCTTGTTGTGGGTCTACTTTTGTTGATTTTGTTGGGGGGTTTCTGTACCTCCTGGATCTGGATATCTGTTTTCTTTTCCAGATTAGGGAAGTTTTCAGCTATTATTTCTTAAAATAAATTCTCTGCCCATTTTTCTTTCTCTTCTTCTGGAACTCCTAGTCTGAATGTTATTAAATTTGATGAAGTCACTAAGTCACTGAATTCTCAACGTCTATTCTAGTTTTGTATAATTCTTTTTTTTTTAACTTTTTTTCAACTTAATTAACTTCCATTACTGTCTTCTAGGTCATTAATTTGTTCCTTCACTTGTTCCAACCTGCTTTTCATTCCATCAACCCTGTTTCTCATTTCATTTATTGAGCCTTTTATCTCTGCTTGTATTTCTCATCTCTTTGTTAATGGTCTTGCTGATATCCTCCACTCTTTTCTTAGGTCCAGTGAGTATCCTTAGATTGTTGTTTAATCTCTCTATCAGGCATGTTACTTATATCTGTTTTGCTTAGATCTCCAGCCATGGCCTTGTCCTGTTCTTTCATCTGACACAAATTCTTCTGTCCTCTCATGTTGTCTAAGTCTCTGTGCCTGTTTCTCTGTTAGGAATGTCAGCTAGGTCTCCTGTTCTTGCAGGTAAGGGCTTTATGAAGAAGATGTCCTGTAATACCCTGCAATTTAGTGTCTCCTTGTTCTTCAGGGCCTGGCACATCTAGGAGTATCTCCAATGTGTGCTGCATGTGCTCTGCTGGCCACTTTCATCCTTTAGGTCAATCATCTGCAGAAGCTCTCTTTGCCTGTTGCAGGCAGTGTTTGGTCCCTGGCCTGAATGTGGCAAATTTTAACTAGTTGTGCTCTGGTCTGCTTGTAAAATGAGACCTGTCATTGCCCCTAATGGAACTAAGGTCTTGCAAAACTCCTGGATCAGAAGAAGAGCTGTTGGCAGGGGTTTGGGCTGGTATTCTGGGGAAAGAGGCCCATTGTGCTGGGACTGAGGCTAGCATGAGTGGGAAGTGCATTTCTTCAGGAGCATAGGGAAGTGGAGCTTTGTATAAGCCAGTTATGTAGCAAGTATTGGTGCTGGTTCTGCAAGTGGCCTTGTTTTTATGCTGAGGGATGGGGGAGGAAAAAGGCACTTGCCAGTTCCTTTGTTCCCAGAAAGGTCTATCCATTAATGGCGCTTCTTTGGAACATGCTC
Source organism: Ursus maritimus (assembly GCF_017311325.1). Lineage (NCBI taxonomy): Eukaryota > Metazoa > Chordata > Mammalia > Carnivora > Ursidae > Ursus > Ursus maritimus. Next base: position 4,889,374 of record NW_024425341.1, on the reverse strand, counting down.
AGAAATGAGCAACTAACCTTCCCACTGTGTGCCCCAGGCATTCTTCAGATCAAAGTTTCTGTTTCGTATGTCTGTGGGTTGTTTGTCCTGCCTTTTCTCCAAGAGCAGACCCAATGGATCTGGACTCTCCCAGAGCTAAACATGCTGACCGTTAAAACTATAGGCTTTAAGCCTTGCTGGTTGCAAGATTTCATGAAATTCAGGCCCTCTCACTTTCTAAGCCAATTGTTTTGGAGATTCACTCACCGTTCTCCTCATCCTTGGCTCCCTCATGCCCCCGCCAATGGCCATGATCCATTTCTCTCTGAAGTTGAATCTCCATACTTCCTGCCTTCTTCAATGTGACCTCTTCTCTACCTTTAGTTGTGGAGTTTGTCCTATCTGTCTTCAGATAGATTTCTGGGGTATTTAGGATGATTTGATAGTTATCTAGTTGAGTTTGTGGGATAATGGAAGCCTAGGGTCCTCCCACACTGCTGCCATCTCCTGCAATCTCAAAATTAAAAACTTCTGTGCTGGAAATGATACAACAAGAAGTGAAATACCAACTACAAAATGGGAGAATGTATTTGCAAATCTTGTATCTCATATAGGATTTGTATTCAGAATATATAAAGAACATAAATTCATAATAAAAAGACAACCCAAATAAAATTGGAAAAGGCTTAAATAAACACATCTCCATAGAAGATACATAAATGGCCATAAGCCCATGAAAAGATGGTGAACATTCTAGGAAAATGAAAATCAAAACCACAATGAATACAACTTGACACTCATTAGAATCATCATAATAAAAAATATAGGCAACATGTGTTAGCATGTGAAGAAATTGAACTCTCCTTGGTGCTCTCTCTCCAGCACAGCTCCAACTCTGGTATCTTCTTCCACTCTCAACCCAGTAATCAGCTGTATAATTAGCTTTAGGCTGCTATATATTATATATATAATATATTATATCTATCTATCTATCTATCTATCTATCTATCTATCTATCTATCATCTATCTATCATCTATCTATCTATCTATCTATCATCTATCTATCTAGATAGATAGATAATCTGTCTCTTTCCCTCTCTCTCTCTCTCTCTCTATATATATA
>NW_024425341.1:4812524-4888261 GCF_017311325.1 Ursus maritimus | reverse complement strand
TATATATATAATCTCTTTGTCTATCCATCTATCTTATCTTTCTTGCCAAAAACTCCTGGGAGGCTCCTTCTTAACCCTTCTGCTGTCTCTAACCTATAGAGCATCTTTTTGTCAGTGCCACACCCTGTAGAGTCTAACCTTTTCGACTGTTGTGAATTCTTTCCTCTGCCTCCTCGGCTCAGTGGAAATGCTGTAGTTTGCCCTCAACTCCAATTCTCTGAGCTGAGCTGAGCAAATTGTCTATTGGTAGAATTGGATTTTCATAAAATCAATGTCATGTTTTCCTTCCTTCACATAAAGTTTTGCATTTCCTATTGACTTCCAGAAATCATTTCCTTCGTGTGTTTTGTCCTATTTTATCATTTTATTATACAGGACTAGCTTGGCACCATTTAATGAAAACACTTTATCTTGACCAAAGTGGAAGCCTTTTTTTTCTTCCTTAGAAAAATGGATATTGCCCATTTAATCCAGTAATGATTAGTCCAATTTCTTAAATCAGCCTCTGAAGTAATTATGCACATAAGGAAGCTCCACTTCCAATATGATATAATTTTTCGTTGAGGTGAATTGATGGAGAGTTGATCTTCTCTGATGGATGAGGCAAGGAAGAATTTTAAAAGTATTGAGTTTTACCATAGGTTAAGCCTGCTACATATTTGCTTAATTTCAATATTTTTGCATATATTTGCCAATTTTCTATAATTCATAAAACATCATGAGTCACTTTTTTTTTTGATAAACCAATTCTTATAATTGGATTGTGCCTGCATTTAAAGTTAATGCATTTTTGTTTTGGGGGGCATTAAATTCATTTGTATTTAATATCCTCATAGTTGTTTTGGTGGTAATTCCGATTCCTTAATTTAGTTAATCGTATTTTAGTCATCTGGCTTATTTCTTTTGACTAATGGAATTGAGATTTCATTCATTTTCCCAATTTCCCATAATGCCTTCATAACACTTAGGGGAATATCTGTTTTCTAATTAGTATACTCCTAATTAGAACAATATCACCTTACGCAGGTACTATGGAAATTTAACCTAATTTATTATTATTGTTTTTGAAGAGTAAATAGACAAAGGGGATTAAAGTACACTTGATGAGCATTAACGTATAGAATTGTTGAATTGTTATACACTTGAAAGTAATGTAGAACTGTAGATATACTTAGATAAAAAGGAAATTAAAATAAAATTTAAAAAGAACAAAAAATTTTAAAAATAAAAGTGCCAGTTACACAAAAACTTTATTATATCATTTTTAATAATTTTTTTACTCTATTTTTTAAATTTAAATTCAATTAATTAACATATAGTGTATTATTAGTTTCAGAGGTGAGTTCAGTGATTCATCAGTTATGTATAACACTCAGTGCTTATTACATCACGTGCCCTCCATAATGCCTATCACCCTATTACCCCATCCCCTCCACCTCCATCCCTCCAAGCAACCCTCAGTTTGTTTCCTATGGTTAAGGGTCTCTTAGGGTTTGTCTCCCTCTCTGATTACGTCTTGTTTTATTTTTCCTCTCTTCTTCTATGCTTCTTTGTTTTGTTTCATAAATTCCACATATGAGGGAAACCATATGATAATTCTCTTTCTCTGATTAACTTATTTTGCCTACCATAATAACCTATAGTTCCATCCATGTCTTTGCAAATGGCAAGATTTCATTTTTTTGATGGCTGAGTAATATTCTATGATATCATATATCATACATCACAGCTTCTGTATCAATTTATCTGTAGATGGACATCTGGGCTCTTTCCATACTTTGGCTATTGTGGACATTGTGGCTATAAACATTGGGGTGCAGGTATCCCTTCGAATCACTACATTTGTATCTTTGGGGTATATACCTAGTAGTGCAATTGCTTGGTCACAGGGTAGCTATATTTTCACCTTTTTGAGGAACCTCCATACTGTTTTCAAGAGTGGCTATACCACCATGCATTCCCACCAGCAGTGTAAGGGGGTTCCACATTCTCCCCCTCCTCATCAATATTTGTTATTTCCTGACTTGTTAATTTAAGCCGTTTGGACTGGCATGAGATGATATCTTACTGTGATTTTGATTTGTATTTCCCTGATGTCGAGCGATGTTGAGCATTATTTCATGTGTATGTTGGCCACTTGTATGTCTTCTTTGGAGAAATGTCTGTTCATGTCTTCTGCCCATTTCTTGGCTGGATTATTTGCTTTTGGGGTATTGAGTTTGACAAGTTCTTGATAGATTTTGGATGCTAGCCATTTATCTGATAAAATATTACAAAATTCTTCTCCCATTCTGTAGGTTGTCTTTTGGTTTTGTCGAATGTTTCCTATGCTTTGCAAAAGCTTTTTATCTTGATGAAGTCCCAATGGTTCATTTTTGCCTTTGTTTCCCTTGCCTTTGGAGTCATGTCTACCCAGATGTTTCTGTAGCTAAGGTCAAAGAGGTTGCTGCCTATGTTCTCTTCTAGGATTTTGATGGATTACTGTCTCACATTTACATCTTTCATCCATTTTGAGTCTATTTTTCTGTATGGTGTAAGGAAATGGTCCAGTTTCGTTCTTCTGCATGTGGCCTTCCAATTTTCCCAACACCATTTATTGCAGAGACTGTCTTTTTTCCCTTGAATAGTCTTTCCTCCTTTGTCAAACATTAGTTGAGCATAGAGTTGAAGGTCCATTTCTGGGTTCTGTATTCTGTTCCATTGATCTATGTGTCTGTTTTTGTGCCAGTACCATACCATCTTGATGATTACAGCTTTGTAACATAGCTTGAAATCTGGAATTGTGATGCCACCAAATTTGGCTTTCTTTTTCAACTTTTTTTTGGCTATTTGGGGTCTTTTCTTTTTCCATACAAATTTTAAGATTATTTGTTCCCTCTCTGAGAAAAATGTTAATAGTATTTTGATAAAGATTGCATTGAATGTCTAGATTGCTCTAGGTAGCATAGACATTTCAACAATTATTTGTTTTACCAATCCATGAGCATGAAATATTTTTCCATTTCTTTTGTCTTCCTCAATTTCTTTCATGAGTGTTCTAAAGTTTTCTGAGTACAGATCCTTTGCCTCTTTGGTAAGGTTTATTCCTAGGTATCTTACGGTTTTCAGTGCAATTGTAAACGGAATCTAGTCCTTAACTTCCCTTTCTTCTGTCTTATTGTTTCTGTATAGAAATGCAACTGATTTCTGTGCATCGATTTTATATCTTGCCACTTTGCCAAATTCCTTTATGAGTTCTAACAATTTTCAGTTGGAGCCTTTTGGTTTTTTCACACAGAGTATCATGTCATCTGTGAAGACTGAGTGTTTGATCTCTTCTTTGCTTATTTAATGCCTTTTATTTCTTTTTGCTGTCTGCTGGGGCTAGCATTTCTATTACTATGTTGAACAACAGTGGTAAGAGTGGACATCCCTTTACTGACCTTAGGGTAAAAGCTCTCAGTCTTTTCTGTGAGAATGTTATTTGCCATTGCTTTTCAAATATGGCTTTTATGATATATTCCTTCTCCACCTACACTGTGCAGAGTTTTAATCAAGAATGGATGCTGTAATTTGTCAAATGCTTTTCTGCATCTATTGAGAGGATCATATAGTTCTTGTCCTTTCTTTTATTAATGTAGAGTGTCATTTTGATTGATTTGCAGCTGTTGGACCACCCTTGAAGCCCAGGAATAAATCCCACTTGGTCATGGAGAATAATCCTTTTAATGTACTGTTGGATCCTATTGGCTAGTATTTTGGTGAAAATTTTTGCATCCATATTCATTAACGATATTGATCTGTAATTCTCCTTTTTGGTGGGCCTTTGTCTGGTTTTTTGATCAAGGTAATGCTGGCCTCATAGAAAGAGTTTAGAAGCTTTTCTTCCATTTTTATATTTTTGAATCAGCTTAACAAGGATAGGTATTATTTCTTTTTTGATTCATTGGTAGAATTCCCTGGGGAGGCCATCAGGCCCTGGACTCTTTTGGGGAGGTTTTTGATCACTGCTTCAATATCTTCATAATTAATCTGTCTGTTTAGATAATCAATTTCTTCCTGTTTCAGACATGGTAGTTTATAGGTTTCCAGGAAGGCATCCATTTCTTCCAAGTTGTTTAATTTATTAGCATAAAGCTGTTGATAAAAGTTTCTAATGATCCTTCCTATTTCATTGGTGTTGGTTGTGACCTCTCCCTTTTCATTCATAATTTTATTAATTCGGGTCCTTTCTCTGTTTTTTTGAATAAGTCTTGCCAGTGGCTTATTAATCTTATTTATACTTTCAAAGAACCACCTTCTAGTTTCATTGATGTGCTCTACCGTGCTCCTGATTTCCAATTCATTGATCTCTGCTCTAATCTTGATCAACTACCTCTCGTGCATGGGTTAGGCCTGTTCTTCTGTTCCAGCTCCACCTTCTTAAGATGAGAATATAAAAACTGTATTTTAGATTTTCCTGTTCTTTTGTATGAGGCTTGGATGGCCATGTATTTTCCCCTTAGGACTGCCTTTGCAGTGTCCCATAGGTTTTGGACTGATGTGTTTTCATTCTCTTTGGTTTCCATAAATTGCTTAAGCTCATCCTTAATTCCCTGGTTTACCCAATCATTCTTATGCAGGATGGTTCTTAGTTTCCAAGTGTTTAAGTTTCTTCCAAATTTTTCCTTGTGATTGAGTTCCAGTTTCAAAGCATTGTGGTCTGAGAATATGCAGGGAATAATGTCAGCCTTTTGGTATCGGTGGAGACCTGTTTTGTGACCCAGTATATGGTCTATTCTGGAGAAAGTTCCATGTGCATTCAAAAAGAATTATTCTTTTGTTTTCGTGTGTAGTGTTCTGTATATATCTATGAGGTCCATCTGGTCCAGTATGTGATTCAAAGCTCTTGTTTCTATGTTGATTCTCTGCTTAGGTGATCTTTCCATTGCTGAGAGTGGAGTGTTGAGGTCCCCTACTATTAATATATTATTATCCATATGTCTCTTTATTCTGTTTTAGGGTTGGCTTGTGTATCTAGCTGTTCCCCTTTTGGGGGCATAGATATTTATAATTGTCATATCCACTTGTTGGATACATCCTTTAAGAATAATATAGTGTCCTCTGTATCTCTAACTACTGTCTTTAGCTTAAAATCTAATCTGTCTGATATGAGAATCACCACCCCAGCTTTCTTTTGAGTTCCGTTGGCATGAAAAATGGTTCTCCCTCCCTTCACTTTCAGTCTGGATGTATCTTTAGGTTCAAAATGAATCTCTTGTAGACAACATATGGCTAGGTCATGTCTTTTTATCCAATCTGCAACCCTGTGGTGTTTATGGGGGCATTTAGGCCATTCACATTGAGAGTGATTATTGAGAGATATGATTTTAATGATGTCATGTTGCCTGTGAAGTCTTTGTTTCCATAGATTGTAAATCTCTGTTGTGTATTACTCTTGGGGTCTTTTTACTTTTATAGAACCCCCCTTAATATTTCTTGTAGGGCTGGCTTGGTGGTCATATATTCTTTCAGTATCTGCCATTCTTGGAATGTCCTTGTCTCTCCATCCATTCTGAATGACTGCCTTGCTGTATAAAGGATCCTTGGCTGCATGTTCTTCTCACTTAGTGCTCTGAATATGCCTTGCCAGTTTTTTTCTGGCTTTCCAGGTCTCTGTATACAGGTCTGACATTATTCTGATGTTCTTCCCTTTGTAGGTGAGGATTCTCTTCCCCCTGTCTACTTTCAAGATTTTTTCCTTCATCTAAGATTTGTGAATTGTACTATTATGTGCCATGGTGTTGGTCTGTTCTCACTGATCTTGAGAGGGGTCTTCTCTGCCTCTTGGACATGAATGCTTGTTTCCTTTGCCAGATTAGGGAAGTTCTCAGCTATAATTGTTCAAATATCTCTTTAGATCTCTCTCGTTTTCCATCCCTCGGGTATGCTGATGATTCTGACATTTAAACGTTTCATTGAGTTAGTAATCTCCTATACTGTATATTCTTGAGATTGGATTTTATTGAGTCAAGTTCCCATTTTTTCGTTCTTTTCTTTCATCTCATCTTCCAATTCAGTAATTCGTATTACTGCCTCTTTTACCCTGGCCCTCAGAGCATCCAGTTTAGACTGCATTTGATCCATAGCATTTTAAATTTCTGCCAGATTCGCTCTCATTTCCACCCTTAGAGATTCTATACTCTCGTTAATATTTTCGCTAGTATTTTTTTCAAGCCTACACATCATCTTGACCATTGTTACTCTGAACTCCATTTCTGACAATTTGGTTATATCCATATTCATTAGTTCTGTGGCAGAGGCCGCAGTCTCTGTTTCTTTTCTTTGTTGGGAGGGATTCCTCCTCCTTGTCATTCTGATGAGGAGAGGTTGCAAGGATGCACAGAGCCCAAATTATTGACCAGGACCCAAGCAATATGCATTTGTTTTATTAGGGACCTTAGCAATGTGTGCTTCTTGATTTTTCAGCCTGTCTTCTGGGAAAGGGGCCTGCCACACTGATACTCAGGCAACCCTGTTTGGATAGAGTTGCCCCATCCCCTTTGAGAGGGGGTGGGGATGGGTACATTGAGAACTGGTATTTTCAGGCTTTTGTTCTCTGGCAGCTTTCCCTGGTGGTTTTCAGTGACTCCTCTGAGACTCAGAGCCGCAGTAGCCATATCCAAGCCACTGTCTCAGTCTCGCAGTCTGCTCTCCACTCAGCTCCCCTGGCCCCTTTAACTCTGTTTCTGTTGGTGCTGCTAAAAACCCCACAGTATCCTGGATTGCGCACCCCACAGCCTCTCTCCCAAACCTCACTCCCAGGGCTGGCCTGTCTCTGTCCTTTATGCTTCTAACACCTACAGCCACCCCCAGTTCCCACACGCACCACTGAGATCCCTGTTTCAGTGTGGTTCACGCGTGCTCTGGATCCCTGGTTTTCAGTCTGGTCACGCACGTGCTCCCTAGCTCCCGGTCTCAGTTGGCTTTCTCATGAGCTACCAGTCCATGAATCCTGCCCACTCTCCGGTGCAGGAGACTACTGCTTCCTGGCCCCTGAGCATGGCAGCTCCCTCCCCGTTCCGTTTATCTTCCAATATCTGTGCACAGATTCACCACTCCCCGCTTCATACCTCAATACTCAGCACTGGAGATATTGGTTTGTAGAGATCTAAATGTATCTACCTATGTCTGTGGCTGATTTTGTGGATATTCAGGATGATCTGGTAGATATCCGGCTCAATTCAGGGGACCAGCTGAAAAAATGTCCCCTACTCCTCAGACATCTTTTTTCTTCCCCAACTCTTCAATTTTGATAAATTTAAAATGTACTTTCATGTTTTCAGCTCAAGGTGAAAGCTTACTTAGAAAACGATATGCTGCTCCTCAAAGAAATGGCCTCTTGATCAGTTTCTACATTTTTCTACCCATCCTTATTTTAACTGCCATCATCGTTTTTAAATGGGATAAAATAAGATTTTGGAACAGAGAGGGAACAGTAAGTGGAGAGTAAGTAAATTAATTATTTGTAAAATTAATTTTAAAATCCAATTGAGGAAGAAGTAAAATGTAATTCAGAATATTGTAAACAGGACTTAAAAGTGTTGTGTTTGGATATTGGGTGAATTGGGTTAATAAGTAGAAATATTGAGTCTTGATATATACTAATTTTTTTTCAGATTTCATGTAGAAGTTATCTTTCTTGTTCTTATAGGTCCAGAAATAACTGAAATTACTCAGTAAGTTCACAGTGCCTTTCAAATTGAAAGCCATTCTGGGTGCTATTGCATCAGCAGGCTCTGACCACCACCTAAGCAACCTCATTTATTTATTTATTTTTTTCGCATTGACATTCAGTTGTACCAAGGCAATTAATAGAGATAAGGAAACAAATTTTGTGAATTGAATATGTAGAAGGTGAGAAAAATGTTTTTTAAAAAACCCATATGAAAAGGAGAATACAGATAGGACAATGCACATTTTACACTTAATTAGTGTTGTTCATATATTTCTAAAATTAGAATTAAGGTACTTGAAATGGGCACCACAAAAATTCTACTTAATATCTGTCTCCATAGATAGTTTTGAAATTTTATTTTCTTGTGATGAGGACTTTTAAAATCTATTGTCTTAGTAAGTTTCAAATATGCAGTATTTTAGTATTAATTATAGTCACCATGTTATACATTATATACTCATTACTTAATTGTTTTGTAACTGGAAGTTTGTACCTTTGATCTCCTTCATTCATTTCACTCACCCCACAAACCCACCTTTGATAACCATCAACTTATTATCTGTATCTATGAGCTTATTTTTTGTTTTAAAAAACAAACAAACAAAAAAAACTGGGTGGCTCAGTCGGTTGAGGGTCTGCCTTCTGCTCAGGTCATGATCCCAGGGTCCTGGGATGGAGCCCCACATTGGCAGGGAGTCTGCTTCTCCCTCTGCCTGCTGCTCCCCCTGCTTGTGTTCTCCCTCTCTGTCAAATGAATAAATAAAATTTAAAAAAAATTTAGATCCCACACATAAGTGAGATCATATGGTAGTTGTCTTTATCTAACTCCTTTCACTTACATACAGTTTTTTTTTTTACCATATCACCATACAAGTCACAAATTTGCTCAGTCAGGGATATTTAGGGAAAAGGGAATGTGGAAGAAAGAATAAATAAATGGGTCTCGTTTTCTATGCTAAAGGAAAATGTCTCTGTTTCCCACTTGCAGAAATAAAGATAACATAATGAAATAAAGCTTCCATCAAAAAAACTCTCAAGAACATGGACTAATGAGGAACGTGCCTCAACATAAAAAAGAGCATATCTGAAAAACCCATCGCTAACATCATACTCAAAGATGAAACTTTGAAAACTCTTCCTTGAGGATCAGGAACAAGACAAGGATGTCTGCTCTTGCCACTGTTTTCAACATAGTACTGAAAGTCTTAACCATAGGAATTAGGAAACAGAAAGATATTAAAAAATTTCCAGATTGATAAGGAAGAAATAAAACTGTCACTATTTGCGGATGACAGGATAGTCTGCATAGAAAAACTTACAGAAAAAACTATTAGAACTAATAAATGAATTCAGCAATGCTGAAATATACAAAATTAATGCACAGAAATCAGTTGTGGTTCTATACACTCCTAATGAAGTATCAGAGAAGTCAAGAAAACTATTCCATATACGATTGGAACAAAAAGAATAAAATACCTAGGAATAAACTTAACCAAGGAAGCAAGTGACCTTTACTCAGAAAACGATAAGACATTGATGACAGAAATTGAAGGTGACACAAATGGAAAGATACGTCATGCTCAGGGATTGGAAGAATTAATATTGTTAATATTAATTATATTGTTAGTATCCATACTACCTAAAACTGTCTACAGATTAAATATAATCTCCCTCAAACTACCAGTGGCATTTTTTGCAGAACCAGAACAAATAATCCTGAAGTTTTTATAGAACCACAAAAGACCCCAAAGAGTCAAAGCAATCTTGAAAAAGAACAAAGCTAGAGGTATCCAAGATTTCAAGATATAAGTACAAAGTTGTAGTAATCAAAAGAGTATGGTCCTGGCACCAAAACAGACACATCAATCAATGGAAGAGACCCAGAAATGGACCCAAAACTATATGGTCAATTAATTTGCGACAAAGGAGGCAAGAATATGCAATGAGAAAAAGACATGCAAATAAAATAAAATAAATTAAAACAAAACAGAACAAAATGACCACTTCCTTACACCATACACAAAAATAAACTCGAAATGAATGAAAGACCTAAATGTGAGACCTGAAACAATAAAAATCCTACAAGAAAACACAGGCAGTAATTACTTTGACATTGGTGGTAGAAACATTTTTCTAGATATGTCTCTTCAGACAAAAGAGATAAAAGCAAAAATAAAATATTGGGACTACACCAAAATAAACTTATGCACAGTGAAGTAAGCCATGAAGAAAACAAAAAGGAAATCTACTGCATGTGAGAAGAGATTTGCAAATGATATGTTAGATAAGGGGTTAATCTCTAAAGTATATAAAGAATTTGAACATTTCAACACCAAAAAACCCCACAAATAATCTGATTTAAATTTGGGCAAAGGACCTGAATAGACATTTTTCCAAAGAAGATATACAACAGACACATGAAAAGATGCTAAACATCACTAATCATTAGGAAAATGCAACTCAAAACTACAGTGAGATATGAACTTACACCTGTCATAATGGCTAGAATCCAAAAACTGAGAAATAACAAGTGTTGGTAAAGATGTGAAGGAAAACGAAACAAAACAAAAATCTTGTGCACTGTTGGTGGAAATGTAAATTGGAGCAGCTACTGTGCAAAACATTATGGAGGTTTCTCAAAAATTTAAAATACCTGGAGAGTATTATGCTAAATGAAATAAGTCAGACTGAGACAAATACCATATGATTCCACTTATGAATGGAAAAAATAATGAATAAACAAACAAACAGCAGAATCAGATCTATAAATACAGAGATCAAATTGCTGGTTGTCAGAGGGGAGTGAGGTGGAGGGTTGGGTAAAATGGGTGAAAAGGAGAGGAAGATGTAGGCTTCTAGTAATGGAATGAATAAGACGAGGCAATAAAAGGTACAGCATAGAGAATACAGTCAATGGCATTGTAATAGTGCTATAATCGGACAGGTGGTAGCCACACTTGTGGTGAATATAGCATAATGCATAAACTTGTCAAATAATTAAGTTGTACTCAAACAGAAAAATAAAATTACAATGTTTTCTAACCCTAAAGTAATGCCATTTCTTTTTTACAGATCTGTATCAGAAGACGGCAGTAGTAACAGCAACCAGTCATCAAGTTAAAGGTAAATTGAGGAATCAAATGAGTGAAAATGGTATAATTCATAAAATAATTTAAAAATTTTAATAATACCTTAGTGTAAACACGCTATTATTCCATATTCCATCATCTTGATTCCTATTTATCAGTATCGTATACTAAGACAAAGAATGAAAGAATTTGAAAATTTTGTTTTACATTAATTTGCAAATATTTAGTGTTAGCTAAAATTTTTTTGTATGAGTAGTTTGTTCCATTTTATTTTATTTTATTTTTATTATGTTAGTCACCATACAGTACATCCATGGTTTTTGATGTAAAGTTCGATGATTCATTAGTTGTGTATAACACCCAGTGCACCATGCAATACGTGCCCTCCTTATTACCCATCACCAGCCTATCCCATTCCCCCACCCCCTCCCCTCTGAAGTGCTCAGTTTGTTTCTCAGAGTCCATAGTCTCTCATGCTTCATTTCCCCTCTGATTACCCCCCTTTCTTTATCCCTTTCTTCCCCTACTGATCTTCCTAGTTCTTATGTTCCGTAGATGAGAGAAATCATATGATAATTGTCTTTCTCTGCTTGACTTATTTCACTTAGCATTATCTCCTCCAGTGCCGTCCATGTTGCAGCAAATGTGGAGAACTCGTTCTTTTTATTTTTTTTAATGATTTTTTATTATATTATGTTAGTCACCATACAGTACATGCCCAGTTTCCGATGTAAAGCTCGATGATTCATTAGTTGCGTATAACACGCAGTGCACCATGCAATACGTGCCCTCCTTACTACCCATCACCGGTCTATCCCATTCCCCACCCCCATCCCCTCTGAGGCCCTCAGTTTGTTTCTCATAGTCCATAGTCTCTCATGTTTCATTCCCCCTTCTGATTACCCCCCTTTCTTTATCCCTTTCTTCCCCTACCGATCATCCTAGTTCTTATGTTCCATAGATGAGAGAAATCACATGATAGTTGTCTTTGTCTGCTTGACTTATTTCACTTAGCATTATCTCCTCCAGTGCCGTCCATGTTGCAGCAAATGTTGAGAATTCGTTCTTACTGATAGCTGAGTAATATTCCATTGTATATATGGACCACAGCTTCTTCATCCAATCATCTGTTGAAGGGCATCTCGGCTCCTTCCACGATTTAGCTATTGTGGACATTGCTGCTATGAACATTGGGGTGCATATGGCCCTTCTCTTCACTACGTCTGTATCTTTGGGGTAAATACTCAGTAGTGCAATGGCTGGGTCATAGGGTAACTCAATTTTTAACTTTTTGAGGGACCTCCACACTGTTTTCCAGAGTGGCTGTACCAACTTGCATTCCCACCAACAATGTAGGAGGGATCCCCTTTCTCCACATCCTCTCCAGCAATTGTTGTTTCTTGCCTTGTCAATTTTTCCCATTCTAACTGGTGTAAGGTGGCATCTCAGTGTGGTTTTGATTTGAATTTCCCTGATGGCTAATGATTTTGAACACTTTTTCATGTGTCTGTTAGCCATTTGTATGTCATCATTGGAAAAGTGTCTGTTCATATCTTCTGCCCATTTTATGATTTGTTTATTTGTTACTCATGTATTGAGTTTGAGAAGTCTTTGTAGATCTTGGATACCAGTCTTTTATCTATAGTGTCATTTGCAAATATCTTCTCCCATTTTGCGGGCTGCCTCTTAGTTTTCTTGACTGTTTCCTTGGCTGTGCAGAAGGTTTTATCTTGATGAAGTTGCACAAATTCATTTTATCTTCTGTTTCTCTTGCCTTTGGAGATGTGTCATGAAAAATATTAGCCAGAGATTTATTAACCAACATTTTATGATAAGAAATGATTTTAAAGAGATTCTAAATATGTTTCTAAAGTATTTATGAACAATCACGCATCCTGCTTCCACAGTTAAGTTTCTAATTTGGTAGATTTACACAGATTAACTCACAACATTTAATTTCTTACTCACTAAGCCTCCATGGTTATGGTTATCCTTATTTTTGAAATGAGGAAACTGACATAAAAAAACTTAAAAAATTATCTGTGTGTACAAAATTTTACTACGTCTTGGAACTGGAATTTCATTTAAAACAAACACATTCCAGGGTTTAACTCTTTTTTGTTGTTGTTGTTTTGTTTTTTCTTTCTTTTTATTTAAATACAATTAGGCCACATATAGTACATCATTAGTTTCAGATGTAGTGTTCAATGATTCATCAGTTGCACATAACCCTAGTGCTCATCACATCATGTGCCCTCTTTAATGCCCATCACCCAGTTACCCCATTCCCCCACCCACCTCCCCTACAGCAACCCTCAATTTGTTTCCTATAGTTAAGAGTCTTTCATGGTTTGTCTTCCTCTCTGATTTTTCCCAGTCTTCCTTCCCTTCCCCTATGATCCTCTGTGCTCTTTCTTATATTCCACATATGAGTGAAATGATATGATAATTGTCTTTCTCTGATTGAGCTATTTCACTTAGCATAATCAAATTCTCATCTCTAAAAATTCTGTGCTATATCTTCTTCTTCCTCCTGGTCTCTAAATTCCTGCACTTACTCCTGACCCCCAAAACTTTCTACACTGGCTCCCTCAATTCTCTCTCCTCTACACCTGTTATTTCTTTTTTCTTTTTTTTTAAATTTTTAATTATGTTATTCACCATACAGTACATCATTAGTTCTTGATGTAGTGTTCCATGATTCATTGTTTTCCTATACCTCCCAGTGCTCCATGCAATACGTGCCCTCCTTAATACCCATCATCACCCTATCCCAATCCCACATCCCTCTCCCCTCTGAAACCCTTAGTTTGTTTCCCAGAGTCCATAGTCTCTCATGGTTCATTCCCCCTTCTGTTTACCCCCCCTTCATTCTTCCCTTCCTTCTCCTACCAATCTCCCTGCTATTCCTTATGTTCCATAAATAAGTGAAGCTATATGATAATTGTCTTTCTCTGCTTGGCTTATTTCACTTAGCATAATCTCCTCCAGTCCCATCCATGTTGCTGCAAATGTTGGATAATTGTTCTTTCTGATGGCTGAGTAATATTTCTTTGTATATATGGACCACATCTTCTTTATCCAGTCATCTGTTGAAGGACATCTCGGCTCTTTCCATAGTTTGGCTATTGTGGACAATGCTGCTATGAACATTGGGGTGCATATGGCCCTTCTCTTCACTATGTCTGTATCTTTGGGGTAAATTCCCGTAGTGCAATTGCTGTGTCATAGGGTAGCTCTAGTTTAACTTTTTGACCGCGACACTGTTTCCAATGTGGCTGTACCAGCTTGCATTCCCACCAACAGTGTAAGAGGTTCCTCTTTCTCTACATCCTCTCCAAAAGCTGTTGTTTCTTGCCTTGTCCATTTTTGCCATCCTAACTGGCGTAAGGTGGCATCTCATAGTGGTTTTGATTTGAATTTCCCTGATGGCTAATGATTTTGCACTTTTTTTTCATATGTCTGTTAGCCATTTGTATGTCTTCATTGGAAAAGTGTCTGTTCATATCTTCTGCCCATTTTTTGATTTGATTATTTGTTTCTCATGTATTGAGTTTGAGAAGTTCTTTGTAGATCTTGGATACCAGTATTTTATCTGAAGTTTCATTTGTGAATATCTTCTCCCATTCTTGGGTTGCCTCTTTGTTTTGATGTCTGATTCCTTTACTGTGCAGAAACTTTTTATCTTTATTAAGTCCCAAAAGTTCATTTTTTCTTTTGTTTCTCTTGCCTTTGTTTTTTTATATGTTTCAATAACACTTTAATTATAAACACTGAAATTTGAATTTCACATAATTTTTACTTTTGTCAATGATTTCAAAATATAAATACCATTCTTAGCTTGTGGGCCATACAAAAATAAGTGGCAGGCTGGATTTGGCCTGTGAGTTGAAATTTGCTGATAGCTGGATTAGATTATGGCAGAAAGCCAGAAAATTGGCATAGACAACTAAGGCAAAACCATGAAAGTATCCTGCTGACCCTATCAAATGAAAGCAGACCGCCCCTGGTTATCCTTCCAAATACAGGATATACAGAGATAGGAGTATGACATGTCAGTGCTGCGTACTAGATGGCAAGGGCTGTATTGATTCACTCCATTAAAGAGGCCAAGTCTGAAGCAGTAGGTTCAATTGAAGTCACCGGCCTAATTAATGTTATGACAATCAATGGTCATTCTCTAAGATACTACTTTTTTTTATAACAATTTTTTATTATGTTATGTTAGTCACCATACAGTATATCCTTACTTTTTGATGTATTTTCCATGATTCATTGTTTGCGTATAACACCCAGTGCACCTTGCCTTTGGAGACATGTCATGAAAGAAGTTGCTGTGGCCTATGTCGAAGAGGTTACAGCCTATGTTCTCCTCTATGATTTTGATGGATTCCTGTCTCACATCAAGGTCTTTCATCCATTTGGAGTTTATCTTTGCGTGTGGCCTGAGAGAGTGGTCAAGTTTCAATCTTTTTCATATAGCTGTCCAATTTTCCCAGTACCATTTATTGAAGAGACTGTCTTTTTTCCACTGGATGTTTTTTCCTGCTTTGTCAAAGATTAGTTGCCCAAAGAGCCGACGGTCTATTTCTGGGTTCTCTATTCTGTTCCATTGGTCTATGTGTCTGTTTTTGTGCCAGTACCATGCTGTCTTTGTGATCACAGCTTTGTAGTATAGCTTGAAAACTGGCAACGTGATGCCCCCAGCTTTGTTTTTCTTTTTCAACATGTCCTTGGCAATTTTGGGTCTTTTCTGGTTCCACACAGATTTCAGGATTGTTTGTTCTAGCTCTTTGAAAAATGTCATTGGTATTTTGATCGGGATGGCATTGAAAGTGTAGATGGCTCTGGGTAACATAGATATTTTAACTATGTTTATTCTTCTGATCCATGAGTATGGAATGCTTTTCCATCTTTTTGTGTCTTCCTCAATGTCTTTCATCAATGTTCTGTAGTTTCTAGAGTATAGCTCCTTTACCTCTCTGGTGAAGTTTATTCTGAGATATCTTATGATTTTTGGTGCTATGGTAAATGGAATTGATTCCCTTATTTCTCCTTCTTCAGTCTCGTTGTTCGTGTATAAAAATGCAGTTGATTTCTGAGCATTGATTTTGCATCCTGACACATAACTGAATTGCTCTATGAGTTCTAATAATTTGGGCGTTGGAGTCTTTTCGGTTTTCCATATAAAGTACCATGTCATCTGTGAAGAGCGAGAGTTTGACTTCCTCTTTTCCAATTTGAATACCTTTTATTCTTTTTTGTTGTCTGATTACTGTTGCTAGGACTTCTAGTACTATGTTGAACAATAATGGTGAGAATGGGCATCCTTGTCATGTTCCTGATCTTAAGGGAAAGGCTTTCAGCTTTTCCCTATTGAGAATGATATTCGCTGTAGGCTTTTCATAGATGGTTTTTATGAAATTGAGGAATGTTCCCTCTCTGCCTACACTCTAGTTTTAATCAGGAAAGGATGCTGTATTTATCAAATGCTTTTTCTGCCTCAATTGAAAGGATCATATGGTTCTTGTCCCTTCTCTTATTAATGTGATCTATCACACTGTTCAATTTGCAAATGTTGAACCACCTTTGCATACCAGGGATGAACCCCACTTGGTAGTGATGGATAATCCTTTTAATGTACTGTTGGATCCTATTAGAAGGATCTTGTTGAGAATTTTGGCATTCCCTATGCATCAGGGATATTGGTCTGTAATTCTCCTTTTTGTTGGGGTCTTTGCCTGGTTTGGGGATCAAGGTAATACTGGCCTCATAGAATGAGTTTGGTAGTTTTCCTTCTGTTTCTAATTTTTGGAACAGCTTCAGGAGAATAGGTATTATTTCTTCTTTGAATGTTTGGTAGAATTCCCCAGTGAATCTGTCAGGCCCTGGACTCTTTTTTTTTTTTTAATCACTGCTTCAATCTCTTCATGATGAATCTGTCTGTTTAGACAATGAATTTCTTCCTGTTTCAGTCTTGGTATTTTATAGGTTTCCAGAAAGGCATCCATTTCTTCCAGATTGTTTAATTTATTGCCATATGGTTGTTGATAATAGTTCTAATGATTGTTTCTATTTCGTTGGTGTTGGTCGTGATCTCTCCCTTCTCATTCATAATTTTATTAATTTGGGTCCTTTCTCTATTCTATTGAATAAGTCTGGCCAGTGGCTATTGATCTTATTTATTCTTTCAAAGAAGCAGCTTTTAGTTTTGTTGATCTGGTCTACTGTGCTCCTGGTTTCTAATTCATTGATCTCTGCTCTAATCTTGATCAACTGCCTTCTCGTTAATGGGTTAGGCCAGTTCTTCTGTGCCAAATCCAGCTTCTTAAGGTGAGAATATAAAAACTGTATTTGTATTTTAGATTGTCCTATTCCTTTGAGTGAGGCTTGGATGGCTGTGTATTTTCCCCATAGGAGTGCCTTTGCAGTGTTCCATAGGTTTTGGATCGATGTGTTTTCATTTTCATCAGTTTCTATAAATCACGTAAGTTCTTCTTCAATTCTCTGGTTTACCCAATCATTCTCATGCAGGATAATTCTTAGTTTCCAAGTGTTTGAGCTTCTTCCAAATTTTTCCGAGTGATTGAGTTCCAGTTTCAAAGCATTGTGGTCTGAGAATATGCAGGGAATAATGTCAGCCTTTTGGTATCGGTGGAGACCTGTTTTGTGACCCAGTATATGGTCTATTCTGGAGAATGTTCCATGTGCATTCAAAAAGAATTATTCTTTTGTTCTTGTGTGTAGTGTTCTGTATATATCTATGAGGTCCATCTGGTCCAGTATGTGATTCAAAGCTCTTGTTTCCTTGTTGATTTTCTGCTTAGGTGATCTGTCCATTGCTGAGAGCAGAGTGTTGAGGTCCCTGCTATTAATATATTATTAACCATATGTCTCTTTATTCTGTTTTAGGGTTGGCTTGTGTATCTAGCTGTTCCCCTGTTGGGGGCTTAGATATTTATAATTGTCATATCCACTTGTTGGATACATCCTTTAAGAATAATATAGTGTCCTTTTGTATCTCTAACTACAGTCTTTAGTTTAAAATCTAATCCATCTGATACTAGAATTATTACCCCAGGTTTCTTTTGAGGTCCATTGGCATGAAAAATGGTTCTCCCTCCCTTCACTTTCAGTCTAGATGTATCTGTAGGTTCAAAATAGGTTTCTTGTAGACAGCATATGGATGGGTCACGTCTTTTTATCTAATCTGCAACCCTGTGGCATTTTTGGGAGTATTTAGGCCATTCACATTGAGAGTGATTATTGAGAGATGTGATTTTGATGATGTCATGCTGCCTGTGACATCTTTGCTTCTATAGATTGTAAATTTCTGTTTTGTATCACTCACGGTCTTTTTACTTTTATAGAACCCCCCTTAATATTTCTTGTAGGGCTAGCTTGGTGGTCACATATTCTTTCAGTTTCTGCCATTCTCGGAAGGTCTTTGTCCCTCCATCCATTCTGAATGACAGCCTTGCTGTATAAAGGATCCTTGGCTGCATGTTCTTCTCACTTAGTGCTCTGAATATGTCTTGCCAGCTTTTTCTGGCTTTCCAGGTCTCTGTATACAGGTCTGATGTTATTCTGATGTTCTTCCCTCTGTAGGTGAGGATTCTCTTCCCCCTGTCTACTTTCAAGATTTTTTCCTTGGATCTAAGTTTGTGAATTGTCCTATTATGTGACGTGGTGTTGGTCTGTTCTCACTGATCTTGGGAGGGGTCCTCTCTGCCTCTTGTGCATCAATGCTTGTTTCCTTCACCAGATTAGGGAAGTTCTCAGCTACAATTTTTTCAAATATCTCTTCTAGACCTCTCTCTTTCTCCACCCCTCGGGGATGCCAATGATTCTGACATTGGAATGTTTCATTGAGTCAGTAATCTCCCGTAATCTCCATTCTTGAGATTGATTTTTTTTCAGCCAAGTTCCCATTTTTTCCTTCCTTTCTATCACCCATCTGCCAATTCGCTAATTTGTCCTTCTTCCTCTTTTACCCTGGCCATCAGAGCACCCAATTTAGACATCATTTGATCCATAGCATTCTTAATTTCTGCCAGATTCACTCTCATTTCTGCCCAGGGTTGAACTCTTAAGAACTTCACAATTTTGACACATGATGCTGGAAAAGGGAATTTGCATTTTTTGAGGAACTAGTAGATGCAAGGCAAAATGATAAATGCACTGTCCCTCCAGGTTAGAAAGACAATTCTCTACTCTAAAAGGGGATAAAGTTCTCATTTGTATATATTCAGTATAGATAAGTATAAATTGTCTGTATATGTACATATATACATTTGTGTACCTATATATTCAAATTTATAAGTCATATACATAAAGAAATCGTAATACTTGACACATTTAGCCTATCACTGGCAGTGAATGGAAAAACTAAGAATTCAACCATGAGTAAAATCAAGTGTTCATCAGGTTACTAATTTGCCATTCCACCATAGTTTACATTGATGGAGAGTTCAGTCAATGGATCTCTGTTTACCATCTGCCACCAAAGAAAACATTTCTAAATACGACCATTAATGTCAAATGGTCTTATTTGTCAGTATGGGTAAATGAGAGAGTTGGTGGTGAGGAAGGAGCTAGAGAGAGATTTTGAATATGATTGAGTGAGTGAGCCCTATTCAGCAAGGGATATGTAAACAAAGAGCTGGAGGAGGTGCAAGTGTTTCCCCAGTTGAGATATTTGAAAGGAGGTACTTGACTTCCCAGGGTCAACTCATGGGAAGCTTTTATTTAAATGTAAAGGATAGAATGCAGCAAAGAGAGTGCAGGCAAGCAATGGGCACCACAGAGACACCTCATGCACAAGGCCTCAAGGTTCCTTATTTTAAATTTTAAACAGCCCATTGCAAATCTCACTGCCATTGTCTTGGCAAAAAGTGAAACCAGGCATCCAGGTTTTCCCAGAGATAAAGATAGAGCTTTTCCATTCCAACTGTAAATCAATCTGTCTGATACAGGTGTAGAGCTGGCAGAGGTATCCACACTTATATCTAGGCAACGGCTTTCCAAGCACTTGAATGGTCCCATGAAAAAAAAAAAGTCAGGAATGTTTGATGAATAAAAGTGATGTCAGTTTAGCTGGAGTAGAGTTAGCATGAGGGCTGTGGTAGTGAGTAGGTCACAGTAAAACTCCTGTAGGCTGTGGGAAGTCTTAGGAGCCATCTGTGTTTTGTTCTCAGTGAAAGGGGGAAATCACTGAAGAATTCATTTCAAGCATATGACTTCTACTTGAAAAGGCTGATTTGTTAAAAAATAATAATAATTAAATAAAATAAAAGGCTGGTTTCTCAAAAATAGTCCGTATAGTGGCAAGAGTAGAAGTGGAGAAACCAGTTAGCAGAGAAACTACTGCAATAATCTAGGAGGAAAGGGATGGTACCTGCCACCAGCGTAGTAAAGATGGTTTTAGAAATAAATTTTGAAGGTGACCAACAGAATGAATTGATAAGTTTGAATATAAAGTGTAAGAAAAAGTGCTTAAATAATGTTTACTGATAAAGCAATAAGATAATCAAGGTTAAATGTAAACAGACTTGTTTTCAAATTTGTGCTCTTAATACATTTTAAAATTTACATTAAAATTTATGAACATTGTGAGAGAAAATCCACACAGGTAATGGAGAGCCGAAAGTGCTTTGTATGTCGTGACAAGTAGTTTGTTTTCTCATCTGTGAGAAAGTATGTGTCGTATAAATTATTTTTGAAGTGGTAAGGAAAAGATTCAGTATAACGTGGTTTTTTGTTTTTAATTCTTAAAATTTTACTGGGATAAAGTAGGGAAAAAGTCAGTCAAACTCAGTAAGAACAACAGGCTAGTGAAATAGCTATGAGACTACGGAATACACAGAAATGCAGGAGGAGGCAGGATTGGGTAAGAGGAAAAGAACAAGAAAGTTTTGGGAGATATAACAGAGGTAGACTCAATTGAAGGGGTGACTGGATGGCTGTATTTGAGTTAGAATACAAGAGAAGTGCAAAGACTTAAACATTTCTGACACAATGGATGATGACACCTTTTATTAATGACATATTTTGTATCTGGGTCAGGACCAGCTTGTGTTGGAGTGATGACATGGAGGGGGTGAAGAATGAGTTTGGTTTTGAACATCTGCATGTATGTGGACACCTGTTGGATATGTACAAAGGTCTTCTGGAAATACTCTTCTTCTAAAGATAAAAATAGACAAATTAATAGTTATTATTTATTTCTTCACATATTTGTATTGTTCTTTCCCTCTGTTTCCTTGCTGGTGATTTTCTTTCACCCACGTGAATTGTTGAAACTGTGTAAATGAAATGTGTGTGAATACCACTTTATAATATTTTCCTTTACTGGGGATTCACAGACATTTCACGAAAAAGAAAGCTGGGTTTAAGAATTTCATGGAGCACAGGGATAGACTGTGACACTATAAGCAGTGTTCTATAAGCTAATTACTTGCTATAGCAGTAGTTGCACAGTAAAATTAGATAGCTTTTATTAATGATTAAAATTTAGCATTTCTTTTTTTCTGTATTTGTTTTACAACAGTGACTAAACGATGTCAAAAAGCCATAGGTTGGAGAAAGACTGTTACCAAGACATTCACCATTAACTGACCTGTTTCAAGAATGAAAAAACAAAAATCTGCTAGTCTCTCCTTTTGTTATGGCTTAAGGCTTTCAATTTCACAAACAAAATTAAATCCTGAGAGTGAAATATGTAGGCCTGTGTCTATTGATTCTTCTACCTTCTGTGATCCTTTATGGGGAAAAGCAACATTGCCTCTTTTGAACCAACGAAACTGGTTCAAAACATCCCAAGCTGTAAGCATTCCATTGTTCACTGCTGACGCTCACCCTCAGATGCCCAGGGCCATGCTAACTGCTCCCTTTGCAGGAAAAGACACCCACAGGTCACACCTTTCCAGTAGCTCATGGTTCTGTGCTCTATCCATTCCAGGCTTTGGGATATTGAGAGGAAATATTGCTAGGTAAGGTTAGCTCCAGAACCCTCAGGTAGTCACTAACATGATTCTGTGTTCAGGGAATTGCTTGAACTGAGTTTCTGGTCATAGATAACTGTTGTGTCTCCAGGTGATACTTCCTTGGCCTCAGGTAAACTGAGATCTAGGATATCTTTGTCCTTTGGTGAACCCAGACTTGTTAGTCCTTTTTCACAGAGCTGAGCTTTTCTGGATAAAAATTTCTTGCCCCAGTGCCTGCCTCCCTATCTCCCTGTTACTGAGATGAGTGCACTTCTGCATCCCTCAAGGCATTGTTGGATAAGGGAACCATCAACCTAGCAGAAGTCTAATGAGAACCTACAGAGTCTCCATCAATAAACAAAGATTCTTTGCTCCTGATTCAGGGGTGGGAGTACCTCACCACAGAAACCAAGAGATTCCTTTTCCAAATGTCCATCAACTGATGAATGGATAAATATTGTATGGATAGTGATCTATGCACAATCAATATGACTCAGCCATAAAAAAGAATGAAACCCTGACACCTCTACAAACTGGGTGAACCTTTGAAATCATTGTGCTAAGTGAATAAAGCCAGTCACAAAACCCATATGTTATTCGTTGGTATAAAATATCCAGAACAGGTGCATCTATAGAAACAAAGTTTAGAGATTGTGTAGGGCTGGGTTGTTTAGGAGGGGGCTAAGGAGCCAGGGATAAGGGGTGGTGATAGCACACATCTGTGAATATATGAAAAATCCTAAAATCATTCAACTGTACACTTTAGTGGGTGAATTCTGTGAAAAAAAACATTATCAGGATGATTCTACCATACCTCACCCTCATTGCCGCTAACTTATTTTAGGTCATTATGATCACTGCCTGCCTCATTTTCATAAGAATTTCAGAGAATGCCAGGGTACTACTAGCATTTCCAAGTTTTAAGCCTGACTGGAGTTTAACATTGCAACTGTTCACACAATTCATCTTTGCGATAGGTTATACTGGGATAAAAGAAGGTATAGTTGAGAGATGGGTAGAGTTGAGTTATGTTTTGGGTATGTGTGGTTTAAGATTTCTCTTAGAACATTCATAGACAGTTGCATGCTCTTGTGCACCTGGGACACATTTCCTATTTGTCTTGCTGCCTTTCCCACCTCTACAGCTTCCCTGCTAGTGCTTAGAGTAACTGTTAACAAAACACTTAGGTTTCCTTTCCCTTTCTCGAACTGATTATATCTAATACTGTAAGAATAGGCACACAGTTGAAGAAAAGTGCTTTTTGATTCTTATCCAAGATCAAGTTCAATATTCTTGATTTTTCCTTATTTGCGAAGATAATAAATTAACTCTGTAGTAGCATTTAAGTAGAAAATTTCTTGTACAAGTTGTTAACATTTCTATTTTCCCCTATCTCCTCCACCACACCAAATAAAACATGCCAGAAAACCATGACATGGAGAACCAAAATTACTGAGTGTTCACCAGAAAAACAAATCATGCTCATTTACCCCTATGTCACTAATGAAGGGTTTAATCAATGTAACTTTAGCCAAGTTGTATGCAAAGGCAAAAGCTTGTTTCTAGTGCTTTCTCTTCCTCAACAGTTTTGCAGCCAGTTGGGAGACCTACGTGTGAGCCAGCATGAGCTGAATGCAAATGTTGTCCTTACTCACAGGGCTGAGGACAGTATGGTGGACTCCTGAGTACTCCTACCTTCAAGCCTCATAGCTTTCCAATGGCCTTTAGCCCTGCCATGCTGGCTTTGCTTTGGCCCAGCCTAGTTCCTTTTCTTTGCACTGCTCTCTGAGCTTGGAAAACTGCAGACCCACCTGGGCAAGACTACTGGTGCCTCAACCTCCCCTTTTTATCTCGAGGTAGGGCCAGGCTCTTCCTGGAGAGAATTTCCTGTAGTGCTGGGATCCCTAGCTCTTCCTTTCTAATCCTCTGCTGATTCCTTCTTCTCTATCTCCATAACCCCCAGGCTAGGGCTGAGAATGTCAGCCAAGGTATCCACTCTCTGAATCAAGGGTCAAGGGTGAAGATTGCTGGGAAGATGGCAAGTGTGATGACTCTAAACTCACCTCATCCCACAGATATAACTAGATAGCACTAACATCAGTGTAACTAACCCAGAAAACAACCCAAAGACTAATAGAACAAACTTCACAACTAAATGAAGAGAAGAGACCACATGAAAGAGGTAGGAATGGTGTAGATGTGATGGGAGTCTCAAGGGACTGTCAGAGGGAAGGAGGAGCCTGCAAGCATGGAGAAGCAGACTATCACACTGGGGAGTCCTGATGGGCAAGACAAATCTCCATAACATTTGGCTTTGAAACCAGAGGGGTTGAATTTCATGAGTTCTTAAAACCAGCGGAACTTAAAACGTAGAGTTTTAAAAATCAGATTCAGCTCTGGGAGAGCCAGGAGGCAAGTGGAAACTGAGTCCTTCACCTAAAGAGATAGCACAACAAGTAGCCCTGCAGAAATACAGCATAGAAGCAGCAGCGTGAAAAACACATGGGGCATACAGGAAGGAGAGGTGTTTACTAATCTCATGGCATGTCTTCAGGGACAGAGACATTTGGGAGACTCCTCTACCAACAAAGGAGCTGGCAGGTGCCATTTCCCTCCCCTACCCCCCAGCATAAACACAGGGCCATTAGCTAAAACCAGTGCAGCACCAACACTAATTAGCTAACTTGCTAACTAACAACGGATGTCTTACCCCTCTGCAATTTAGTGGATCCACCCCATAAAATATGCTCTTGGCCAGAGCCCATTCAAGGTAGTATCACAAGCCTGGCAGTGGACAAACAGCCTGGACAAGTGGCCGCTTCCCCAGGGTGAGGAAAAGATAACCACACACACCGGTCAGACTGCATCCTTAGCACTGCGCCAGGGGCAGACAGCTGGGCTGATGGCAGGCTCCACCCACCAATGAAAGCTTTTCAGGAGGCAACACAGGGAAAGTACTGTGAAATGTGGTGCTACCACATCTCTGGCAAATGCCTGTTCTAACTAACCCAAGCCCAAGTCAGCCCCAGACTGGCCCACTAACACCATCAAGACCAAAAACTGTCCACAACAGGCAAGGAAAGCCAGCAGATGACTGGACTGAAGGGAAATGCAGCTCAGCCACAATAGTAGGGTGTGTGCAACATACATAGCAGATACCCCTGTTCTAGTGAACAGTGGACATTGCACTACAGGGCATTTCATAAGACCATTGCATTCAGAAGCAGGACATGTAATCGACTCCTAATACAGAGAAACAGACAGAGTTAGAAAAAAATGAGGAGACAGAGGAATATGTCCAAAATGGAAAAAAAGATGGGACAAAATCATAGCAAGAGCCCTAAGCAAAATAGAAATAAGTAATATGTCTGATAGAGAATTTAAAGTGATGATCATAAAGACACTCACTGGGCTTGAGAAAAGAGTGGAAGACAATAGTGAGACCCTTAAAAAAGAGATTAAAAAAAGAACCAATCAGAGATGAAGAACACAATAAATGCAATTAAAAATATACTACATAAAATAAATAGTAGACTAGATGAAGCAGAAAATTGAATCAGCGACCAGGAGGACAGAGTAATGGGAAGTAATCGAGCTGAGAAGAGAGAAAAAAATATGCAAAAGACTTGGAGAACTCAGCAACCCCATCAAGCATAATAACATTCACATTAGAAGGATCCCAGAAAGAGAAAAAAGAGAAAAGTGGACAGAATATGTATTTGAAGAAATAATAATAAAACTGTCTGAATCTGGGGAAGTAAACAGAAATCCAAATTCAAAAGTCACAGAGATAACAACAAAATCAACCCAAAAAGGTCCACGCCAAAACATACAGTAATATAAAAGTAGTGATGGGGCACCTGGGTGGCTCAGTTGATTAAACATCTACCCTTGATTTTAGCTCAGGTAACCATCTCAGTGCCCTGGGATCAAACTCCGTGTTAGGCTCCATGCTAGCTGGGAGTCTGCTTGATGATTCTCTCCTTCTCTTTTTAAAAAGATTTTATTTATTTGAGGGGGAGAGAGAGAGAGAGAGAGAGAGAGAGAGAGACAAAGAGCATGTATGGGGAGAGGGGCAGATAGACAAGCAGACTACCTGCTGAATGGGGAGCCTGATGCAGGTCCCAATCCCAGGACCCTGAGATCATGACCTGAGGTGAGGTGAAATGCTTAACTGGCTGAGCCACCCAGATCACCCAGAATCAGATTCTCTCTTGATTCTCTTTTTCTCCCTCTCCCTCTGCCTTTCCCCAAATCACCCACACACAGGCTCTCTGTCTCTCTAAAGTACATAAATAAAAATTAATTAAAAAGTAGTGATAAAGAGAGAATTTTAAAAGCAGCAAGAGAAAAGAAGACAGTTACATACAAGGGAAACCCCATAAGGCTATTAACTGATTTTTTCAGCAGAAATTTTAAAGGCTGAAAGAAAGTGGCATGATAAAAGTGCAGAAAGGAACAAAATCTGCAGCCAAGAATACTCTATATAGCTATGCTATCATTCAAAATAGAAGGAGAGATAAAGAAATTCTCAGACCAAAAAAAAAAAAAATGAAGGAATTCACGGCCACTAAACCACTCATTCAGGAAATGTTAAAGAGGACTCTTTGAGTGGAAAAGAAAGACCATAAGTAGGAGTGAAGAAAAGAGAAAGCTCAAAAGCAGTGAAAATATGTATATCTGTAAAAATCAGTCAAGGCACTCACAAAATAAAAGGAGGTAAAGTGTGACAACATATTCCTAAGATGTGGAGGAGAGGAGGAAAGAATCCGTTCAAACTTAAGTGACTATCAACTTAATGTAGACTGCTATATGTAGACGATGCTATATACAAACCTCATGGTAATCACAAATCAAAGACCAGTAATGAATGTAATCCCTTACAATTAAGCTTTCTTTGGTTGGAAAATTCTTTGCATAAAAGTTTATTTTCTTCTATTTTTCTGATTTACTTCTGTTTGTACATTGCCATTGAATGATCCATTCAAACTTCAAATTGCCTGTCAAAAAGTATATGGCTCATTTATGGAACATAAGAAGTAGGAAGATCTGTAGAAGAAGAAAGGGAAGAAGAAAGGGGGGGTAAACAGAAGGGGGAATGAAACATAAGAGACTATGGACTCTGGGAAACAAACTGAGGGCTTCAGAGGGGAGGGATAGAGCCTATCCCTATTCCATGGGATAGGCTGGTGATGGGTATTAAGGAGGGCACATATTGCATGGTGCAGTGGGTGTTATACGTAGGTAATGAATCATGGAACTTTACAACAAAAACTAGGGATGTACTGTATGGTGACATAATTTAATAAAAATTATTATATAAAAAAAGTATATGGCCACTATATAGGACATGAAACAGTTTTACATGAAGTGTCCACTACCTGTCTACATTTTTTACATTTTATATATGGAATTCCTGAAGCCATTTTATTCTGTAATAGAGTACACTAATGTTCTTCTTTTATTTATTAGAGTTGACCGCCTTTATCTCTCTTCTTCCTTTAATCCCTTAATATCCCATTTTGGGTTTTTTTAGACATATAAAAGATTCTTTTTTTCATGCACTTTCAATTTGCCATGATAGCTGTATATTCCACTAAAGCAATGGCTTGGAAATGGGAACATTACAGGAATTACGCAGATGGTGTCCAACCTTCCAAGGTTTGCCTATGTATATTTATGGAAGCCATGGTGCCTTTATTGGTGTAACATTGGGAAGAAGGTCCTTCGTTGAGGAGAGCAGTTTTTGTGGGTTTATTTCCTTCTATTTGGCCTTTCTGCCAAAGACAATTGTGAACCACCTGTAGTCAAACAATTTAGGTATATTAGTCATTGCAGTGAGAGTAAACACAGACCATGGAGACCCATGAGGCATCTCAGCAAGAAGATGTTTAAAATGCCTTATAAGATCATGGCTTAAGGTATTTGGGGAGGGTTTTAGTACCAGATCTTTGCTCTGGCTTCGAAAAAGTCCATTAAGTAGAGGTGATTCTATGATTGCGTATCTAATAAATCTTATCCAGGAGAAGGGAAGGCTAGAACAATCCTAAAGCTGTAATTGGTTAAACAAACAACAGGTTCCCAAGTTAGCCCAAGAAGGACATATTTGGTCATTTTTTCTGGTTTGTTGCAGATGTTAATATTTTGTTTGTATTTGGACATGATTAAGAAATGGTCATGTTTTTGTCTTGATCCTTAATTGTCCCACAGCACCTGTGTATGATGTTGATTTTTTTTTTCAAAGTTTTTATGTTCAACAGCAGAACACTGAAGCAGGCTAATAGTACCAAGCCAACTCTTCCATATCAGGGGCTGCTTTTCTTTTCTTCACTCCTATGTAATTAAGTTATGTTATTGTATTAATCTAATGACAGAAGAAGACAAGTGAGACATATATGTATATATTAAATTTAAGTTGTGATAAGGTTTGGGAAGAACCATCTAACAGAATACCTATTTCAGCTGATTGTTGATTTTAAGTTGTATGTCTTTCTCTATATATACTGTTAGAGTAGTTAAATAAGGAAGACATTAAACTGGAGAGGCTCTAGTGTCTTTGGCAATCTGCATAAGCAAACCAAAGCCTAAGGCAGAGTCACCTCATTGATATCTTAGAAAATGAAACTCAAGAAATAACTAATTATAAACATCCAACTAACTAGATTTCCCTCAAAAAGGGCACCCATTTAAACTGTAGCCAATTAAATAATTGCTTTGCTTTTACAACTTCTGTATAAGAACCTCTGATCTAGCTCCCCACTGTGTGCCCCTAACTATTTGGGTTCTGTTGCTGCCTGACTTGAAGTATTGTTTGCTCAAATAAACTCTTCCACATTAATGTGCCTCAATTTGCCTTTTTACAGTACATATCCATATAATAGAGAATGAAAGAATATTTTATATTACTGATGTATAAATTATATATAAATATGTGTTTTAATAAATATATCAAGATATATGTATATTTTCATTGACTTACTTATCTTTACACAGATGTATCTACACTTACAGGTATATCAAAGACTGTGTATTTACAATTATATGTATATTATTTTGAGTAATATAATATTATATAATATATATCTAATTACATATAACTATATGTTATAAGAATTCTATAATATGTAATATTATAGTAAATACCAGATTATTGGTATTTTTCATAAATCAGTCATATGAATGTATAAATTACATACCATGGAATAATATCATTTTAAGTTGCAAAGTAAGATATAACATATTGCACACTTATTGTATCTATGTAATAAATAACTCAGTCAAGATACAGAATGTTTCCATCATCCCAAAATAATTTGTTTTGTCCTTTTTCAGTAAATTTCACCTCTCTTGACCTAGGGAACTATCAGTCTGATCTCTAGTATTACATTCTCACCTGTTCTATAATTTTACGTCAACAGCAACATCCAGGATGCACCCTTATGTGTTTCACTCTGAACAATGTTTCTGAGTTTCATGCATGTTATATGTTTGCTAGTATTTCATTCTTTTTATTGCTGGATAACATACCCCTATTGAAAATACCAGAATTTCCTTATGTATTCAACTAACGGATATCTGGGCATTTTTTGCAGTTTCTTTCTACTATGACTAAAGTTATTGTAAAAATTTATGTAGAAGCCTTGTTTTGGACATACATCATTTCTTTGAGGGTAAATACCTAGGAGTCTTTTGTATAGGTCTTATAGTAAGAGTATGCTCACCTTTACAAATTTACTAAAATGTTTTTCAAAATGTTTTATTATTTCATATACCTGCAAGCAATGCATGAGAGTTCCAGTTGCTCCAAATCTTGGCCAATATTTAATAATATCAGTCTTTGAAATATAAGCTATTATGATGGACGTGTAGTAGTGATTTAAACAGGACTGTGATTTAAATAGAATTTCCCTGAAGATAAATATTGTCTTTTCATGTGCTTATTAGACATCTGTGTCATTTGCTTACCTACTTTTGGAAACCATCTGCTAATACAGTTTTCCTATTTTTTAATTACTGATACGGATCTTTTATCATATATACATATTTGCTATTTTCTTTTCCAGCCTGTGATTTGACTTTTTACTTTCCTAACAGTACCTTTCAAAAATCAGATGTTGTTAATTTTAACGAAGTCCTATTTATCTTTTCTTTTTTTCTTTTCTGGTTAGTGACTTTTGCACCTGTCTCAAAAAATTTCAGTATATATGCTCATGAAAACTTTCCTTAAATTTTTTTTCTCCTATATCTTCTTATGGAAGTTTTCTACTCTTATTAATTATGTTTGGCCCAATGATCCATTTCAGATTAGTATTTATATGGCATGATGAAGGGTTTGGGGTTCCTGTCCTCATAGGAACATGTAGTTTTCCTAGAAGCACTCGTTGACCTGACAGTGCTTTTCTCATGGAACTATCTTGTTACCTGTTACAAAGAAACCAATATGTGTCTGTGTGTGTATTTATACATATATATATATATATATAATATATATGCATATACATGTATATGCATGTATATATAAATATATATTTCTATGCATATAAAGATATAGTGAGAGGGACAGAGAGATGAAAAAGATAATCTGTTTCTGTAATCTGTATTCTGTTCCACTAATCTGTGTCTCTTTGAAGCCATTGACACACTAATTACTGCAACTTAGTAGAGGTATTTCAGATTTGGTTCCAGACCACTGCAATATAGCAAATATTGCAGTAAAGTAAGTTGATAAATTTTTTGGTTTTTCAGTGCATATAAAAGTTATGTTTACCCCATACTGTAGTCTATTAAGTGTGCAGTAGCATTATGTCCAGAAAAGCAATGTACAGATCTGTATGTGTACGGATGTACATAATGCATACCACAACAAATATAATAATGAGAAAGTTCGAAACCCTTTGAGAATTACCAAAATGTGACACAGAAACGAAGTGAGCAAATGGTGTTGGAAAAATCATGTCTATAGAATTGCTCATGAGGGTTGCCACACTTTTAATTTGTAAAAAGTGCAGTACCTGCAGACTGCAATAAAACAAAGTGCAATAAAATGAAGTATGCTTATATATTTTTTCTTCTTTAAAAATTGTTTTGGTTTATTAGTCTTTTTAGGTCCATAAAAGTTTTATAATTAGCTTGATAAATTCTTTTTTTATAATATTTTTTATATTATGTTAGTAACCATACAGTACATCCTAGTTTTTGATGTAAAGTTCCATGATTCATTACTTGCGTATAACACCCAGTGCACCATGCAATACGTGCCCTCCTTACTACCCATCACCAGTTTATCCCATTTCCCCACCCCCCTCCCCTCTGAAGCCCTGTTTGTTTCCCAGAGTCCAGTCTCTCATGGTTCATTCCCCCTACTGTTTAACCCCCCCTTTCTTCTTCCCTTTCTTCTCCTACTGATCTTCCTACTTCTTACGTTCCATAGATGAGAGAAACCATATGGTAATTGTCTTTCTCTGCTTGACTTATTTCACTTAGCATTATCTCCTCCAGTGCCGTCCATGTTGCAGCAAATGTTGAGAAATCATTCTTTTTGGTAGCTGAGTAATATTCCATTGTATATATGGACCACATCTTCTTAATCCAGTCATCTGTTGAAGGGCATCTCGGCTCCTTCCATGATTTAGCTATTGTGGATATTTGTCTTATTCTGACATACCTTTTTTGAGAGAAAGTCACAAATTGTGCTTGCTAAATTCAAATGTATTTCTCTATAATACCTTTTGATAATAGTCCATGAAAATAACCAGTTTCTATCACATATTGCTCCTCTGGAAGCACATGGAATACAAATATGATCTGAGGTCTCTCTTCCCTTGAATTCTAAAGGATATTGGCCCAAATCTCTTTTTTTCCGAGGTCTTGGTCCTCTTCTTTTCACATACCTGGTTGTTATTATGATCCAAAGACAAAATTCACTCAAAAAATAATACCCTTTCACCAAGTACAGAATATACTGAAATTTGTTTCAATAACTAGGAAAGGGCACAAAAATTAATGCCATAAATTGGAACACTGTAAATTCACACATAAAACACTCATTTTCTTCAGAGGCCTTCCCCTCATAGTTTGGAGTCTCTCATTGTCCTATTACCTCGTATAATTATCTGTTATCCTTGCTGTTCTCTTTCTCATCATTTTTTCTCATGGAATAGTTAACTATCTTCCTGTGCTACTCATAACCATTATTTTAAGACCCCAACCTCCCACCTCATAGTTGTTCCAATAATCATGTGGACCCTACACCCAGAGATTTTGATAGAAATGTCTCAGGTGGAGCCTGGGCATAGGTATTTTTAAAATGGTTCTTGGATAGTTCTTAAACTCAGGGACCAGTCAAATTTTTTTCCCCAGATACTTCCCTTTTTAAGTGGAATTTAAGTGATAGATAGTAAGAAAATAAAACTTTTAACTTCTCACATATGGTTACATCTTTAAAATCTGAAGTCACATCACTTATTTCACATTTACTTCAATGTTTCAATTACTGCCTTATTTTATTTTTTGTATTTTTATGCCCATTCTTGATAATATGAATTCTGAAACTTTCTTGAATTTTTATTATGTATTACCCATACACACAATCCAATTGTGTGACTATTCCTCACTTCCTACGGCTTTTAGTATTGTCTCAGATTTGCCTGTGTGGAAGCTCAATACCAGATACCAACTGTGCAATTCTACTTATTGCAATAGCCATGGAGTAAGTAATTTCAATTTTCATTTTAGCAAGATGCTCTGAACAATGCTGTAAAACAGTTCAGAGATTTTTAAAAAAATCATTAAAATGATTTTCGTGCTGCTTGGCAGAGTCTATAATTTATAGCTTCAATCTTATTTTCTTAAGAAATCTTGCCAAACTATTTATTAGAGAAGATAAAGTAGGAACATTTAAGATGATTCTAGATGTATAAAGTGTTTGGTAAACATAAGGGACAGATATGCTATGTGCACTGTGTATTATTATATAACCAAAATGATCTTATTTTCACAGAAAGAAAGTAGAAATTGGTAAACAAAGATCATTAGAATTTTCTTTCTAGTCTTGCTTGTTGATTCAGAGTCTGGGCTGTTCTGTGAAACTAGCAACTAAGTGATAATTAGTGGCATGTTACTGGTAATTACAGTATTTGCATCTGCCTATAGAAAGAGTTGAAGAATTTTTTTAAAAATTGCTTTGTCAGCAGAAGCTAAATACACTTTCTAAAGTATGGACAATTTCAAGAGAAAATTTGTGAAAATTTATTGAATTGGTCTGTTTAAGTTAAATTCTCTGGAATGAATAAATTCTCTGAAATAAATTCTCTGTTGAATAAGTATAGAATATTCATTGGTCTCTATTGAAAACCATGTTTGTCCATAAAAAATGATTGTTCTATTTTTTGATTACTGCAGGTTTGCAACAATTTAAATCATTGCCAGTGTGAAAAGGGGTTTGATCCTCCTACATGCCTGGAGAAGAAGGGAGAATTTGGAAGTATAGATGATGGGCACAAGGCTCCATCTGGTTAGTTTCTTTCAAATTTCATTAATCAAAGATGATATGTACAAGAAAAAATTAAAGTATAGGTTCCAAACTAGGTTACAAAGCAACTGATACCAACAAACATGTTTTTGTTTTATTTGTAAGATTTTTAAAAATCTAAGAGTAGAAGTGTGTTCTGTACTTTTCATATCAGCAGTGACATGGTTTACTAACAAAATGTGTACCCAGTGTTAGGCAAAAGTAGAAATTCCAGTGCATAAAATTTGACTAGTTAATTTAGATTGTTCCCTTTGGATTGTCTCATACATTTCTGGTTTAAATAGCGTGTGTTAGTATTCATTGTTATATTAATGCCACCAGATTCTTTCAGGTTATCTTTTATTCCTTTTTGCTGCATTGTAAGGACTCCAGTCCAATCTTTTGGACTATCCTCTCTAGAATCTCTCCCCTGGAGCTCCTGAGTAGTATTTGGAGATTAAGCAGCCCTGGATAGGACTGGGGATACCTGGGGGATATTCCCTGGTTGTAGAAGATATTGGAGCCCACCTAGAATAACCTGGGAGCAGAGGCTGTCCACCCTCACCCCCTTTCCTTTTGGGGCAAATAAATACTGAAACTCCTTGGCAGATTTACTTGAAGCTTGGGTACTTGGGGGAAGGCATACCTAGGGTGACCAACTTTTTACAGAGTTAACACACAGCCATATTAGACTGTATATCAGACCAAAAAAAAAAAAAAAAGGAATAGTTTAACATGTAACGTAATTATACACATATTATTTTCACATAAATATGTGTAAAGTTGATATTTATTTAAAATTACATATTCTGTATTATTGATTTTTTTTAACATAAATGCTATTATTTAAGCAAAACAACAATAGAGCTAGTTACCAGTGTCAATTGATGGTCGTTTATACTACAACCAATTAAGCAAATAATTTATATGTGAGCAAAAATGTAACAATATTTTATAATGAAAATATTTTATAATATATCCTTCAAAACAGCTTTTTAAAAGCTGTTTTAAAGACTTTTTAAAAAGTCTTTACTGGGTATTTAAATTTTGCAGGCTATCCTATTGTATATTATTAATATTCATAAATGTAATAATTTTCAAAACAGGAATATAAATATAATAGGAAAAATTAAAAGTTTGCCCTATATTTAATAAAGAACAGTGACAGGATGCTTTCTTTCTCTTTCTTTTTCTTTTTTTCTTTCTTTCTTTCTTTCTTTCTTTCTTTCTTTCTTTCTTTCTTTCTTTCTTTTCACTAATGAGTCATTGAAACTACATAAAAAACTAATGATGCCCTATATATTGGTAATTGAACTTAATTTAAAAACAATTTTTTAAAATAAAAAAAGGACTTTACATCAGAAACCAGGGATGTACTGTATGGTGACTAACATAATATAATAAAAAAACATTAAAATAAAAAAAATAAAAAAAGGATTCTTTCTGTCCTATTATGGTCAGATATATTTTTGGCTCTTTCTGTTTCATTTTCCAATTATACTTCTCTGTATTGCTTGCAACCTTTTAGACATCCTTCCTTTAAGCAGCAGCAAAATGGAATAGAGCTAAATGTACAATTCCTTTTGACTTGAAGCTCTGCTATATCAAGAGGCATTTACTGAATTCAAGTGGACCTATCAGTCCATTGTGATGGCAATCAGCCAAAGATCTCCCACAAAAGCCTTTGAACATGACATACTTGGGTTTTGTTTTTTGTTTTTTGTTTTTAGTAGACACAGCAGGTTTTTAGACTTGTAGAAATTATTTTGCAGCTCTCCAAAACATTCATTAGCTTTCTTTCTGTAGGTGTCTTCTGGTAGACCACGTACCTATCAGACAGTTCTTTTGCATATTTAATTCATCATATAGGTTGCCCATTTCAAAAATGCTCATCATTTTTAAGCACATTATTTTTTTTAAAGATTTTATTTATTTATTTGACAGAGAGATAGCCAGCGAGAAAGGGAATACAGCAGGAGAGTGGGAGAGGAAGAAGCAGGCTCCCAGAGGAGGAGCCCTACGGTGGGATCACACCCTGAGCTGAAGGCAGACAATTAACGACTGCGCTACCCAGGCGCCCCATTTTTAAGCACTTTAAAGCACATTAGATGTCGTAAGTTAAATCTCTTTTTCTTAGGGAACATGGTTGAAAGCATAGAGGTAATTTGCGTTTGTGAAATCTAAGTTGAATTACAAATAAATTACAATTTTAATAAAGTGTACTGTGAAGGTCCTGTTTCACTGCTTGCCATTTTCTAGTTACATTTTTTGAGTACTGAAGCAATCTTATTTCCAAAAATGTGAGTCATAAGTATAGTCAGTTAATTTTTCCCCCTAGGATTCACAGATTATCAAATAGTTTCAGAGAAACAGCATGTAGATTTCTGTTTTTACTGCAACCTTTCTATTTTCTTCCTCAATGTATTTAAAAATTAAAGAAGTACATTCTTATTGTCCAGCCTTTCAAGAACAAGATTTTATGCCACGCCAGTATTCTAACACACCTCATAGATCTGGTAACACTAAGAGCCATCTTATATGCATCCATGTCTGAGGAAGCCATTGCCTTCCCATTTCATAAAGTTTTAAAAAATCCCATTACCAGCTTCCGTACATTTTGAGGAACTAAAAGTGACCAAAAGCTTTTTCATCAGGAAAGCCCATATATCACAGGTAAGCATATCACACTCCATTCAGTGTTGTGTCCAAAGTGTGTAGGATATTTCACGGGTAAGTTCTTTTCCTTTTCTTTGATAAGAAGCTTATAGACTAAATGGGATTTGCAGAAGTTTACGTTTGCACTGCCTGCTAAATATGCAGATCAACAAAGTCTAGTTTGGATTTGAGCAAGGAAACAAATTATTTTTTATGTTTTCTGTAATTTCATTAAAATCTGTGTAGAAATTAAGAAACTTATTTTAAACTTCATTTTAAAAATCAAATTACCTAAGAGCTAGGGGAATTTTTTGCTGCCTTCTTCACTTGGTAAGATGTGACAGAATCATTGCTACATTTAAAGGGTCAACAGATGTTATAACAATTTTCACATTTTTCTCCCACAGGACATTTTAGTGCAATCTGTGCATCAGGAAATGTAACTTCACTCGGTTCTGAAGAGCAATGAAGGGAATGAGCGATAGGGCAGTGTGTGTTTGTTCCTATGCCGTGCCAATGCTAATGCTAATTTGCTAGTTATTTTTGTCAGGACATTGGTGTCTTTTGGGGAGAGAAAAGTTGTTGTTGCTTTTTTTAAACTGGGGGAGCAAAAAAATACAGTTGATTTAAAAATACTTGCTTATTTCATCGAAGAAATTTGAGATTCAATGACCAAATATGCTTTCACATCACCACCTCTGCCATACCTATTCCAAATTCTTTTTTTTAATTGAGATATAACTGATGTATAACATTATACTAGTTTCAGGTGTACAATATAATGATTCAATATTTGTATACATTGTGAAATGATTGCTATAAGTCTAGTTAGTATCCATCACAAACATAGTTACAGGGTTCTTTTTTCTTGTGATGAGAACTTCTAAGGTCTATTCTCTTACCAACTTTCTTTTTCTTTTTTTTTTTTTAAGATTTTATTTATTTATTTGACAGAGAGAGACAGCCAGCGAGAGAGGGAACACAAGCACGGGGAGTGGGAGAGGAAGAAGCAGGCTCCTAGCAGAGGAGCCTGAGCCTGATGTGGGGTTCAATTCCAGAGCACCGGGATCACGCCCTGAGCTGAAGGCAGGTGCTTAGTGACTGCACCACCCAGGTGCCCGTCTTAGCAACTTTCAAATATGTAATACAGTATTATTTACTATAGTTACCATGCTGTACATGACACTTCTAGGAATTATTTATTTTATAACTGGAAGTTTGTACTTTTGACCCCCTTCATCCATTTCACTCAACCCTCCACACTACTGGCAACTATTCATCTATTCTCCATATCTGTGAGCTTGTCTTTTCTTTTTTTCTTTTTTTTTTTTAGATTCCACATATTAATGAGATCATACAAATATATTGTCTTAGTGTCTGACTTATTTCACTTAGCATAATGTCTCAAGATCTGTCCATGCTGTTACAAATGGCAAGATTTCATTCCATTTTATGGCTGAATAATATTCCATTGTATATAGATATGACCACATTTTCTTTATCCATTTGTTCATTGATGGACATTTAGTTTGTGTCCATATCTTGGCTATTGTAAATAATGCTGCAGTGAACATGGGCAGTGCGTATATAGTTTTGGGGTAGTGTTTTCATTTTCTTTGGCTATATACTCAGAAGTGGAATTGCTGGATCATATGGTAGTTCTATTTTTAATTTTTTAACCTCCCCCTCCATACTGTTTCCATAGGGGCTGCACCACTTTATATTTTTACCAATGGTGCTCAAGGGTTCACTTTTCTCCAGATTCTCTCCAACACTTGTTATTTCTTGTCTTTTTAAAAATAGCCATTTTAACATGTGTGAAGTGATATCTCCTTATGGTTTTCATTTGTATTTCCCTGATGATGAGTGCTGTTGGGCATCTTTTCATGTACACGTTGGCCATTTGAATGTCTTCTTTGGAAAATTTCTATTCAGATCTTGTGCCCATTTAAAAATTGGATTATTGGGGTTTTTTTGCTAGTGAGTTAGATGAATTCTTAATACATTTTGGATATTAATCCCTCATCAGATATATTATTGGCAAATATTTTCTCTCATTCAGGGATTACGTTTTAATTTTGTTGAAGATTTCCATTGCTGTGCAGCTTTTTAGTTTGGTGTAGTCCCACTTGTTTTTGCTTTTGTTGCCTTACTTTTAGTGTCAGATTCAAAAAATTATCACCAAGATCAATATCAAGGAGCTTACCACCTATGTTTTCTTCTAGAAGTTTTATGGTTTCAGGTACATTCAAGTTTTTAAAACATTTTAAGTTAATATTTGTTTATGATACAAAATAGTCCAGTTTTATTCTTTAGCATGTGAATATACAGTTTTTCCCATACTGCTTATTTAAGAAACTGTCCTTTCCCCCATTTTATATTCTTGGCTCCTTGTTTGTAAATAAATTGACCACATATTGTGGGTTTATTTCTGCATCCAAATTATTTTCATCATATTGTATATTATGCTCTGTTTATTTATTTCTTCAATCCAGTTGTATGTGTCCTTCCATCTGTCATTAAAAATAGTCATTTAGCCTTCACGATCTGTGATGTCTGGGTCATACTGGTGTTAGTATTGTAATCATTCTGATTATCATTATCCGAGCTCTTAGGAAACATGATTACAATATTGACAATATGAAAAATTAAATTAGCACTCTCTTGGCATAAAGCACAACAGTTAATACAAAGACGAAGGCAACGATGGACTGTTAATGATTTCAATCCCCTTAGGTTGCACACTTAAGTCACATCACTCAGAATGAATCACAAATTGCAATTGTCGAATCAGCAGAGTTAAAAACAGAAACTATGGAAGGCAGATAATTTATGCTTTATTCATTTGATACCAAAACAATGTTGCTTTTAGTCATTATTTTTTCAGCTTCTGTGTGGATTTTCTTCTTTTGCTTCAACCCTCCTAACCAGTTGCCATACCTCAGAAAATTTCCCATCTCAGGAGTGGATAATTCGGTATTTGAGACTTTGCATATGACCACTTGAAGCGTCTGATGCAAATGTTCATCTTTGGTTCCCTAAGTCACAATGGGTCCTGAACACAGTAGAATG
Source organism: Ursus maritimus (assembly GCF_017311325.1). NCBI lineage: Eukaryota > Metazoa > Chordata > Mammalia > Carnivora > Ursidae > Ursus > Ursus maritimus. The sequence continues at coordinate 4,849,255 of NW_024425341.1, read as the reverse complement.
GTGGTGCCTGAGCCTGGGATCATGGGAATTTTCAATCCAGTTAGTTTCATTTACTCAGCTGCCATAGATTCTGTCTTCATCCTTGTATTCTGGGGTCTGTAGGTCTACTCTGAAAGCCGTGGGCTACGATGCCATCTGGCTGCATGCATTTTCTTTTTTTTTTTTTTTTAATGATTTTTTATTATATTATGTTAGTCACCATACAGTACATTCCCGGTTTCTGATGTAAGGCTCGATGATTCATTAGTTGCGTATAACACCCAATGCACCATGCAATACGTGCCCTCCTTACTACCCATCACTGGTCTATCCCATTCCACCACTCCCATCCCCTCTGAGGCCCTCAGTTTATTTCTCATAGTCCATAGTCTCTCATGTTTCATTCCCCCTTCTGATTACCCCCCCTTTCTTTATCCCTTTCTTCCCCTACTGATCATCCTAGTTCTTATGTTCCATAGATGAGAGAAATCATATGATAGTTGTCTTTCTCTGCTTGACTTATTTCACTAATGAAGTGACTTTTGGAGAGCCTCCTAGGTCACTGAAGGATGGGACCTGGTTGCCAGGGGAAACAACCTTGTGATTAGAGGGCTGGAACTTGCAGATTCACTCCCTGATCTCTGGGGAGGAGAGAGAGGCTGAAGGTTGAATCAATCACCAATGACCAATGATTTAACCAATCATGCCTTGGTAATGAAGCTCCCTTACAAACTCAAAAGGGCAGGTTTAGGAAAGCTTCTGGGTTGATGAACACCTAGATATTTGGGCAAAGGGGCACCCCTTGGAGAGGACATGGAAGCTCCTCACATTTTCCCCCTATTTTGTCCTATGCATCTCTTTCCTCTGGCTGCTCCTGAGTTATATCTCGCAGTTATATCCTTTTCTAAGAAACCAGTATTTACTTACTAGTAAGTAAAATGTTTCTCTAAGTTCTGTGAGCCTCTCTTAGTAAATCAATCAGAACCCAAGTTGGGGGTCATTGGAAACTCCTGACCTAGCTGGCAGGTCAGAAGCACAGATGACTGGTGGCTAAAGAAGAGAGTGGCATCCTACAAGATTGAGGTAGGTAGTGTCGGAATTGAGTTAAATTGTAGGGTGCTCAGCTGGAGTTGGAGAGTTGCTTATTGGTGTAGGAAAACCCCTCCCTGACCCCCACATTGGACTAGGTGACCAGAACCTTCATAAGGTTAAATCCTTACTTCATATCTTATATCAAATTTAATTACTGATGATTCAAATATAAATATAAAATAATTAAAATAGGTATTCATAAAAAAGTTAAAAAATAAAATAAGATAATAAATAATGAATTCTTTATACACCTGAAGTGTGAAAGGCCTAAGTAAGGCTATCTAGTGGAGATAAAAATATTTAAGCTGTCCAATTTTCCCAGCACCATTTATTGAAGAGACTGTCTTTTTTCGACCCGATGTTTTTTCCTGCTTTATCAAATATTAGTTGCCCAAAGAGCCGAGGGTCCATTTCTGGGTTCTCTATTCTGTTGTATTGGTCTATGTGTCTGTGTTTGTGCCAGTACCATGCTCTCTTTGTGATCACAGCTTTGTAGTACAGCTCAAAATCCAACATTGTGATGCCCCCAGCTTTGTTTTTCCTTTTCAACAGTTCCTTGGTGATTCGGGGCCTTTTCTGTTTCCATACAAATTTAAGGACTATTTGTTCCAGTTCTTTGAAAAACGTTCTCGGTATTTTGATCGGGATAGCATTGAAAGTGTAGATTGCTCTGGGTAGCATGGACATTTTAACTATGTTAATTCTTCTGATCCATGAGCATGGAATATTTTTCCATCTTTTTATGTCTTCCTCAATGTCTTTTAAGAGTGATTTATAGTTTCTAGAATATAGGTCCTTTACGTCTCTGGTTAAGTTAATTCCAAGGTAACGTATGGTTTTTGGTGCTATTGTAAATGGGATGGATTCCCTAATTTCTCTTTCTTCGGTCTCGTTATTCGTGTATAGAAATGCAACTGATTTCTGAGCATTGATTTTGTATCCCGCCACGTTACTGAATTGCTCTATAACTTCTAATAGTTTGGGAGTGGCTTCTTTTGGGTTTTCCATATAGAGTATCATGTCATCTGCGAAGAGAGACATTTTGACTTCTTCTTTGCCGATTTGAATACCTTTGATCCCTTTTTGTCGTCTGATTGCTGTTGCAAGGACTTCTAGTACTATGTTGAATAATAGTGGCGAGAGTGGGCATCCTTGTCGTGTTCCTGATCTTAAGGGAAAGGCTTCCAGCTTTTCCCCATTGAGAATAATATTTGCAGTAGGCTTTTCATAGATGGCTTTTATGAGATTGAGAAATGTACCTTCTATTCCTACACTCTGAAGGGTTTTAATCAGGAAAGGATGCTGTATTTTGTCAAATGCTTTTTCGGCATCGATTGAGAGGATCATATGGTTCCTGAGTCTTTTCTTGTTGATATGATGTATCACGCTGATTGATTTGCGAATATTGAACCACGCTTGCATCCCAGGTATGAATCCCACTTGATCGTGATGGATAATCCTTTTAATGTACTGTTGGATTCTATTAGCAAGTATCTTGTTGAGGATTTTGGCGTCCATATTCATTAGGGAAATCGGTCTGTAATTCTCCTTTTTGAGGGGGTCTTTGCCTGGTTTGGGGATCAAGGTAATATTGGCCTCATAGAATGAGTTTGGTAGCTTTCCTTCTGTTTCTATTTTTTGAAATAGCTTTAGGAGAATAGGTATTATTTCTTCTTTGAATGTTTGGTAGAATTCCCCAGGAAAACCGTCCGGGCCTGGAGTTTTGTTATTTGGAAGGTTGTTTATCACTGACTCAATTTCTTCATAATTAATTGGCCTGTTTAAGGAATCAATTTCTTCCGGTTTCAATCTTGGTAGTTTATAGGTTTCCAGGAAGGATTCCATCTCTTCCAGATTGCTTAGTTTATTGGCATATAGCTGTTGATAAAAATTTCTAATAATCCTTCCAATTTCAATGGTGTTCGTCGTGACCTCTCCTTTTTCATTCATAATTTTAATAATCTGGGTCCTTTCTCTTTTCTTTTGGATAAGTCTTGCCAGTGGTCTGTCAATTTTATTGATTCTCTCAAAGAACCAGCTTCTAGTCCTGTTGATCTGCTCTACTGTACTTCTGGTTTCTGCTTGATTGATTTCAGCTCTAATTTTGGTCAACTGCTTCCTCGTGCGTGGATTAGGCCTGTCCCTCTGTTGCTGTTCCAGCTTCTTGAGGTGAGAATATAAAAACTGCATTTTAGATTTTTCTATTCTTTTGAGTGAGGCTTGGATGGCTATGTATTTCCCCCTTAGGACTGCCTTTGCAGTATCCCATAGGTTTTGGACTGTTGTATTTTCATTCTCATTGGTCTCCATAAATTGTTTAATTTGATTTTTGATTTCCTGGTTTATCGAGTCATTCCTGAGCAGGATGGTTCTTAGTCTCCAAGTGTTTGAGTTTCTTCCAAATTTTTCCTTGTGGTTGAGTTCCAATTTCAGAGCGTTGTGGTCTGAGAATATGCAGGGGATAATTTCAATCTTTTGGTATCGGTTGAGACCTGTTTTGTGTCCCAGAACATGGTCTATTCTTGAGAATGTTCCATGGGCATTAGAATAGAATGAGTATTCTTTGGTTCTGGGGTGTAGTGTTCTATATATATCTATGAGGTCCAACTCGTCGAGTATGGCATTCAAAGCCTTTGATTCTTTGCTTAGTTTTTGCCAGGGTGTTCTGTCTATTTCTGAGAGTGGAGTGTTGAGGTCCCCTACTATTAATGTATTTTTATTTATATGTCTCTTTATTCTGGTTAAGAGTTGGCTTGTGTATCTTGCTGCTCCCCTGTTGGGGGCATATATATTTATAATTGTCATATCCACTTGTTGAATACTTCCCTTAAGAATAATATAGTGCCCTTCTGCGTCTCTAACTATAGTCTGTAGTTTAAAATCCAATTTATCTGATATGAGAATTGCTACCCCAGCTTTCTTTTGAGGTCCATTTGCGTGAAAGATGGTACTCCATCCCCTTACTCTCAGTCTGAATGCATCTTTGGGTTTGAAATGAGTCTCTTGTAGACAGCAAATGGATGGGTCATTTCTTTTTATCCAATCTGCAACCCTGTGGCGTTTTATGGGATGGTTCAAACCATTTACATTAAGACTGATTACTGAGAGATATGATTTTAATGTTGCCATGTTGCCAGTAAAGTCTTTGTATTGGCTGTGACTTTCTGTTCTGTATCACTCTTGGGGCCTTTTTACTTTTATAGAACCCCCCGTAATATCTCCTGTAGGGCTGGTTACGTGGTTACAAAATTGGTTAGTGACTGGCGATTTTGAAATGTCTTTATTTCTCCATCAATTCTGAATGACAGCCTTGCTGGATAAAGGATCCTTGGCTGCATGTTCCTCTCTGAAAGAGCTTTAAATATGCTCCCCCAACCCTTTCTCTCATTCCAGGTCTGTAGACAGGTCTGACGTAATTCTGATGCCTTTGCCTTGGTACGTGAGAAATTTCTTTGCCCTGGCCGCTTTCAATACTGTATCCTTGGATCTAATATTTGCGAATTGCACTATGATGTGACGTGGCGTAGGGACCTCTCTGCCTCTTGGACACGAATGTTTGTTTCCCTCGCTCTAGATTAGGGAAGTTTTCAGCTACAATTTGTTCAAATATCTCTTCTAGACCTCTGTTTTTCTCCACCCCCTCGGGGATGCCGATGATTCTAACATTGGATCGTTTCATTGAGTCAGTAATCTCCCGTAACCTACATTCGTGGGCGTGGATTTTTTTAAGACCATCTTCTATTTTCATTTTTTCCTCTATTAACCCATCCTCCAATTCACTAACCCGTTCCTCTGCTTCTGCGACCCTGGCCGTCAGAGCCTCTAGTTTTGCCTGCATTTGGCTCATAGAATTTTTAATTTCTGTCAGATTCGCTCTCATTTCTGTCCTTAGGGATTCTATATTCTCAGTAACCTTTTCGTTAATAGTTTTTTCAATTCTACTCATCATTTTGACCATCGTTACTCTGAATTCCATTTCTGATAATTTGGTTACATCCATATCCATTATTTCTGTGGCAGAGGCCACAGACTCACTGTCTTTTCTTTGCTGGGGGGGGCTTCTCCTTCTTGTCATTCTGATGAAGAGAGGTTGCGGGGTTGTCCAGAGCCCAAATTATTGACTGGGTCCCAGGCCATGCCCCTTGTTTTATAGGGATCTTGGGGATGTGGGCTTCTTCTTTAAAGATTTTATTTATTTATTCATGTGGCAGAGAGCCAACCAGCAAGAGCGGGAACACATGCAGGGGAGTGGGAGAGGAAGAAGCAGGCTCCCAGCGGAGGAGCCCGATGAGGGACTCCTTCCCTAACGCTGGGATCACGTCCTAAGCCGAAGACAGGTGCTCAATGACTACGCCACCCAGGCACCCTGGGTGGTGGGCTTCTTGATTTTTCAGCCTGCCTTCTGTGTTCTGGGGGAGGGCCTGCTGCGCGGATACTCAGGCAACCCTGTTTGGGTAGAGTCTCTGTGTCCCTTGTGTGGGGGGATGGGGATGGGCACGCTGTGAGCCAGTATTTCCAGGCTTTTGTTCTCTGGCGGCTTTCCCTGGTGGTTTGCTCTGCCTCTTCTGAGAGTCAGAGCAGCAGCCGCCGAATTTCAGCCTCTGTCTCAGAACAGAGGGATTGCGGCCCGTTTTCCACTGATGTTCTGGCCACTATAACTCTGTTACTGTTGGTGCTGCTCAACCCTGCAGCGTCCTCGGATGTGCGCCCCACACCCGGAGTCCCAGCCCTCACTTCCAGGGCTGACGCATCTCTGTCCTTTGTGTTTCTAACGCCGCCAGCCGCCAGCCGCCAGCCCTTCCTGTGCTCCTGTAGCTCCCGGTCTCAGTCTGAATCCAGTGAGCACACTGGGATTCTGGAGTTCTGCAAGATGCCTGTTGGCGTGTGCTCCTGGCTCACGGTCTCAGTCTGCTGTTTCGCGGGTGCCAGTCCTCGAGTCCGCCTGCTCCCCCGTGCAGGTGGCTACCGCTTCCCGGCGCCCGAACGCGGCAGCTCCCTCCCCCTTCCGTTTATCTTCCGATATCTGTGTGCGGTTTCACGGCTCCCCGCTTCGTACCTCAATACTCAGCACTGGAGATGTTCATTTGTAGAGATCCAGATGTATTTTCCTCTGTCTCAGGCTTATTCCGTGGTTGTTTATCCTGGTCTGGTACCTATCCAGCTCGACTCAGGGGACCGGCTGAAAAAAGGTCCCCTACTCCTCCGCCATCTTAACTCCATCTTCTGCATGCATTTTCTGTCCCCAAATTGTCCCTTCTGGGGCCCTGTACCCAGACAAAGATGAGCCCTGGACTCAATGTGGGGGAAGCCCTTATGATGTCAAATGCATTGGGGTATAAAGATGAGAGGCAAGGTGATCTTAAGGAACCTAGTTTCTTTAATACCCTTATTCTATTTATTTTGTATATCACTGACTTATCTTAACAAAATATGGCTTGGAAAAAGTAAAATTATGGAATTTATGATGGCTTTATTTGCAGCCAATACATTATCAACTTGTGTTAATATTTCATGAAAATTCTAAAGAATGTATAACCATTTTACAGCATTACATATACAGATATAACTACATAAATATACATATGCACATAATTGAATATATTTGTGTTTGTGTGTATGAGTTACTTGCTGTTTGCATATTCTAGAATCTAAATTCTCCTTTATTTTTGTCTACTTGTCTACTGAATATGTAAAATAATAAAGAGTATATTTTAATTTCACATTAACATTTTTCTTTCAAAAATGTTTATGTAATCCTAACTCCAGAAATTACCACTAATAAGACTATACATTCTTGTTGACTTTCAGGGGTTGTTATCAACCTTTTTAATCCATGACAAGCTAGTAGTAAAAAGAAATCCATTTGCATCTCTTTAATTTCATGAAGCTTCCCATTTACCTATGGTTATAGGAAATTTATAATTCTGCTGTGTATTGCTCTTTCATCACACTTGGAGATCTGTTTTACTGATATTTTTGACCCTTTCTAACACACGTACATATTTACATATATATGTTTACTTGTAAAATATTACATAACTAAAAATTTACCATTTTACCAATTTTTAAGTCTGTAATTTAGGGGCATTAAGTCCATTGTTGTGCAACCACCATCCATCTCCAGAACTCTTCATCTTGAGGAGCTAAAGTGTAAACTCATTAAATGATAACTTCCCACTCCCTTCTCCGCTAGCTCCTGGCAGCCACCATTCCACTTTCTGTGTCTTTGAATTTCACTACTTCTGAGACCCCACATAAGTGGAATAATACAGTATTTTTAATGTTGTATCTGGCTTATTTTACTTAGCACAATGTCCTCAAAGTTCATGTTGGAAGATGTGTCATAATTCCTTTAAATTTTTTTTAAATTTTTATTTATTTGAGAGAAAGAGAGAGCAGGAGCAGAGGCGAATAGCAGAGGGAGAAGCAGAGTCCCTGCTGAGCAGGAAGCAGGATGAGGGGCTTGATCCCAGGACCCTGAGATCATGACCCAAGCTGAAGGCTGATGCTTAACTGATTGAGCCACCCAGGCACCATAATTCCCTTTCTTTTTAAGGCTGATAATATTCCATTACATGTATGTACCACATTTTGCTTATCCATTCATCTTTCAATGGACAATTGGGTAACTTCCAAGTTTTAGTTATTGTGAATAGTGCTGCTATGAACATAGGTGTGTAAGTATCTGTTTGATTCCATGATTTCAATAATCTGGGGTATATACCTAGATGTGGAACTGTTAGATAATATGATAATTCAATGTTTAATTTTTTTGAAGAATCTCCATACTGTTTTCCACAGAGGATGCTTTATTTTACATTCCCACCAACAGTACACAAGGCTTCCAGTTTCTCCACACTCTCACCAAAACTTATTATTTTCTGATTTGCAAATAGTAGTCATTCTGATGGGTGTAAGCTGATAACTCATTGTGGTTTTGATCTCTCTATAGGTATAGAATGATCTTTGGATCAGAAATTACCTTTTTCATTTTTAAGAATATCATTTTGTTGAAAATTGTTATCAGAAGTTCTTTCTGTCCTTGTGTTTTTTAATTTGTTCCTTTTTACGTATAGGAAGCCTGCAGATTTTTGTGCATACATTTTATCAATGGATCTCTAAAGTAAATAAATAAATCTTAAAAAAAAAGAATCAATGAGATACATGTGACGTTAACATTAGTTGGACATAAGTGGGTCAAAGCCAGACTTAGCCATGCATTCTACAAAATAATTCTAAAGCCATTTTAACAATTTCCTATTGTTATATATTTGACTAAAGAACTTAGATAAATAATTAAGTTATTTAGTGACTTAATTTTTAAATTTTAGAAAAATATTTTAGTAATGTAAGAGAAATTAAATGCCACACTTCCCAGATTTAATTATCATCTATACATACAATCCCAACAGTTTTTCTGGTATACATGTTTGAATTTTGGATAAGCTATAACAGGAAGAAATTGAAGAAATGTTTGCAGTTATTAAACATGTACTTATGAAAGATTATCTTCAATCAAATAAATCACTATATGATGTAATGTTGAAAACTCATAGACATCAGTAAAGCACTAGTAACAGTCCGTTTTATATGTTAATTTAATTTTTAATATTTATTATATTTATACTATATGTGAATAAGATGTTTAGTGTTTGGGAATAATGTTGGTAATTATATCCTCTTCACATTTTTGTTTGGTTATAACAATCTCTAACATAATTTGAAATGGTTATTTTCCATTATAGGTAAAAGCTACTTGAGGGAACGAAATACCACTCCTTCAAAACACCGATTTCCACTCATTTTCTACATTTCTCTGCCTGTGCTCATCATTACTGCCATTGTTTTAATAAAGCAGAATACAATAAGAGATTTGTGCTACAGAGAGGAAACTTAAAGTGAGAGGTAGATATATGTTTACTCTTACTAAATTCAGTGAGTCAAGGGGTGCCGGGGTGACTCAATCATTAAGCGTCTGCCTTCAGCTCAGTTGTGATCCCAGGGTCCTGGGATCAAGTCCCATATCAGGCTCGCTGCTCAGCGGGGAGACTTCTTCTCCCTCTCCCACTCCCCCTGCTTGTGTTCCCTCTCTCGCTGTCTCTCTCTGTCAAATAAAATCTTAAAAAAAAATAAATTCAGGGGAAAAGTACTCATGTTTCATCAGGAATAATCTAAGATTGTAGGTAGAACAATATAAGGAGAGGTCTACTGATACATTTCAAGCCAGTTTGATGTCTTCCTTTTTTTTTTCTAGTTTTACTCATTACTAAAACCATTTGTTTTACCATTAGAATCACTAGGAGATATGACTGCCAAGAGTATAGTGGCAGCCTCTTAGTCTGCCAACACTGTCTAAATAGTCTTATTAATAGTCTATCGTCCAAAGGCTTCTGAGAGTATATAACACTGCATTTCAAGGGAACTTTCAAAAGATAAATTTTTTAGATACAGACTGTCAGACAACTTTATTAGAACAGCTATCACAACTGAAAATGATATTTATGAACCTGCTTCCAAAATATTTTCTAAGTATTGATGCTTCTAGCTTGTAAAGTCATTTCTTAACCAGAAATTACATGTCCAGTTCAAAACACAGTCTAGGAGAGAGGAGGCAGCATCAGGAAATGGGAAAGAGGGGCGCCTGGGTGGCTTAGTCATTAAGAGTCTGCCTTCGGCTCAGGGCGTGATCCCAGTGCTCTGGGATCGAGCCCCGCATCAGGCTCCTCTGCTGGAAGCCGGCTTCTTCCTCTCCCACTACCCCTGCTTGTGTTCCCTCTCTCACTGGCTGTCTCTATCTCTGTCAAATAAATAAAAACTCTTAAAAAAAAAGGAAATGGGAAAGAAATTATATTTAGCCTCAGAACACCTAGTTTTAACTCCTAAATCTTGCATGCAGAAACTTTGATACCTAGAGCAAGTTATTTAAGTTCTATTGTTCTTAAAATTATTCTCTATAACTCTATAAAATGGGAGATAATAATACCTTTGCAATGTATCATAAATTTTTGGGTATACCAAATCAGTAAGCAAAATCACCACATTATCTTTAATCAGTCACATACGTATTTAGACATAGTTATTAAGCCCCTTATTAATAGTTTACGGTATTTTTCCACAGAAGTATTTACCTCTAGTTTTAAGTTCCAGGAAATGACAGCAAGAGAAGACACAAATATGTGTTATGAGAGAAATAAAAAAAATAGAAATCTATAGAAAAATTAACTTAAATTTTTGACTGTTACTTTAAGGTTTTGGCTTAATTTGACCTGAGGAGTTAGGGGTATCATAGAATCAGAGGGCATGTCTATACAAATGTGGGCCTATAAGTAATTGTATAAATGTGAAATGAAGATGAGAGCAGTTAATCAACAAAGCAAGGTGGATGATGGCATTTCTTCTCATATTAAGCATCCACCTTTAGATGAATGGATAAAGAAGGTGTGGTATATATACACAATGGAATATTACTCAACCATAAAAAGAATGAGATCTTGCCATTTGCAACAACATGAATGAACCTAGAGGGTATAATACTAAGTGAAATAAATCAATCAGAGAAAGACAAATACCATATGATTTGACTCATATGTGGAATTTAAGAAATAAAACAAAGGAACAAACAATTTTAAAAAAGACAAACAAAAAAGCAGACTCTTAAATACATAAATGAAATTGGTTGCCAGAGGGGAGGTTGGTGAGGGGGACAGGTGAAAGAGATGAAGGGGATTAAGAGTACACGTACCTTGATGAGCATTGAGTAATGTATAGAATGGTTGAACCATTATATTGTACACCTGAAACTAATATAACACTGTATGTTAATCTACTTCAAGAAAGAAAAGAAAAAACAGTATCAAAATGTTGGAAGGAGATAATTTATTTAATGAATCACTGTTTATTTGAAAAATCCTCTTCCTTCAAACTGTCACTTAGTTGTTCAAGATTTTAAAATTTCTCCACTTAAGATAAATTTTGTCAATTTCACAAATCTGCATCAGAAGAAAGCAGCAGTAGCAGCAAGTTATCCCCCAGTGTAAGGTGAGTGTAGAACAATGTGTTCAGCCATTGTGCATTGTAATTTTTTTTTCTGGTGCATTGCATGTTTTGATCATTGTTTAGGAGCACTGCAAAATTGCTAATTTGAAACTAAAACATTTGTTCATAATATTCTTTATGGTTTTCACTGTTATTTAGTGTTATAATAATAAACAATGAAACTTGCTTTCATGATCTCTCAACCTCTCCTCCCCAACCTACACTAAAGGAGTGATGTAAGCACATATTTTGTGGGATTTTTCTTTTGACCATTGGTAAAGAGCACTTGTATTTTAATGAAATTTCACCGCCAAGTACAAAGAGGACCAATATTATAAGGGATATCTTTTATGCTTATAGTTGCACTATTATCTCAGAAAAAAATTACTGTTAGTAAGATAAAGCCTTGGAGTATTCACTCATTTTACTGTCTTAACTCATCTGGGAAAGTAAATTTAGATCAGACTATGGAGTAATCAAACAGAAAATTTAATAAAGCTATATATTCCTCCTTTATTATCAGTAATTAAAAGCTTCCCTTACCACATAATGGATAGAATATAAAAGCAGATAATATTTTATATAGCATCCCAGGTTATTTTTCAAGTTATATCTTCATCCTTGCAGTACAAAGTTGCATGGTATGATATTCATGAAACAAATGTTGAAACAAATGTCTGAGCTGAGGACATTCCTAATTTTAAGAGAAGCACTATAAATAAAATAAGTTAAAAACATAGAGGGAGGCAAACCATAAGAGCCTCTTAACCATAGGGAAAAAAGTGAGGGTTAATGGATGGGAGGTGGGTATGGGATTGAGTAAATGGGTGATGGGTATTAAGGAGGGCCCTTGATATAATGAGCACTGGGTGTTATATGCAACTAATGAATCACTAAATTCTACCCCTGAAACTAATAATACACTGTATGTTAACTAAATTGAACTTAAGTAAAAAAAATTTTTTTAAAATAAAAGAGGCCCTATTAAGTAGGGACAATCACCTTCCTAATCTTATTGTTAAGGCAGACTGTTTTAGGTTCCACAAAAATTAGTCATATTGCTACTCTCAAGGCAAGACAATACTTCAATCCCTTTAATGACAATGAAATGCATATTACAGGACAGAGAACAATCAAATGGGTTTTTTTCTTTTTAATCTCTATCAAAAAAGATAGAATAAGAAGAAATAATTGCACTTGAAGACAGTGGATGGGAAGAATAATTAAGGAATGAGCAGAAATAAATGAACAGGAAAATAAACAGAAAAATAACAGAAACAATGAGCAAAAAGAGATGCTGATTTTTGAAAAGATTAATGCATACAATTAACTAAAACTACACTGTCTAAACCTTCTTTCAGGTACCATCATTTTCATTAAGATAAAAGCGTATGTAAACTTAGGTTTAGAAAGATATGAGAATAGCTCTGTGCTTAACTCATTGGTATGTGTATAATGTATCCTTCCATAACATCTTTCATTAAGACGAGCATTTGTAAACATTATCTGTTGAATATTTTGGGAACAGAAAAAAAAGTTATTCAGTAGTTCAAAATATTTAAAAGAGTAAAGTTATAAAACACCAATATCAGGTAATAAAATTACACATTTTTTAATCTTTTGGACATTAGAAGAGAATACTGGTAATAACTTAAAATCAATAAATTTAAATTTTTAGATTTAATATATGCATTCTCCCAAAAACACATCTTTCCATCTCTCCCAAAATAGAATAGAGAGAAATTGAAAATATGAATAAGTCTTCCATTAAAGATCTGGAAACTGTCATTTAAAACTTTCTCACCAATTTAATACTTGGACATTTTGTTTTCATGGCATACATAAGGAACAAAAGAGCCAAGACCAATTAAGCCAGCACTTGCTCAATCACATCATCTTATATTGCATTGAACAAACAAGTCACAGTACCAAACTCAACATCAGTGAGTGGAAGTGGAAAAGAGTGAGAATTTGGGAATAATTCAAACCATTACATCTTCCAAATATTTACAGAAAGAAGTAATACTTATCTTACACATACTCATCTGGAAAATATAAAAATATAAAAAAAAATAAAAAGAAGAAGCATTTCCTAAGTTTTCCTATGTGGCTAAGTCTAACTTTATTTTTTTTTTTAATTTAAATTCAGTTAGCGAAGGAGTAGTATATCATTAATTTTTGATATAATGTTCAATGACTCATTAGTTGAGTATATCTAGTCTAATTTTAATACCAATACTTGGCAAAGGCAATATTAGAAAGGAAAATTACAGATCAATTTCTGATTAAAGATGCAACAATTTTAAAGAAAACATTTCCAACCAAATCTAGTTAGCATTGTAAAAGATAAATAAATAGCCATGGAGGGGAAGGGTGATCTAGGAATGAAAGGTCCCTTTAAAATTAGAAGGCCAATATAATGTAATTCACCATATTAAGAGAAAATGAGAGAAATTATGTGATAATGGCTATAGATGAAGGAAAAAATGTCCCTTCACTATAAAAATTCCCATTTAACTAGTGATAAAAGCAAGTTACCATAATGTGATAAAGGAAATTTGAAACAAGAAAATATATAGCAAATATTCCAGTTAATGATGAAATCATGACTGTTTCTTCCTGATCAGGAACATATTCATTTCACAATTGTAAAATAATCCTTTTCAACATTGTATGGATGATCCTAGCCCGAAAATAAGGGGAAAAAAAATAGGGGTGCCTGGGTGGCACAGTCGTTAAGCGTCTGCCTTTGGCTCAGGGCGTGATCCCAGAGTTCTGGGATAGAGCCCCACATCAGGCTCCTCCTCTGGGAGCCTGCTTCTTCCTCTCCCACTCCCCATGCTTGTGTTCCCTCTCTCTCTGGCTGTCTCTCTCTGTCAAATAAATAAATAAAATCTTTAAAAAAAGTAGAAAGATTGGAAATGAAGAATGACTGATGTCATTGTCTGTAGATGATATGGCTGTGTACATAGAAAAATTCTAAGAAATTATAAACCAGTTAGAATTAATAAATGAATGTAAGGTGCCTGCATAAGAGGCCAATATATAATCTATTTTAACTTCATACATATACAAGCAATAAACAATTAGGGATAGGCCGGTGATGGGTATTAAGGAGGGCACATATTGCATGGTGCACTGGGTGTTATAGGCAAATAATGAATCATGGAACATTACAACAAAAACTAAGGATATACTGTATGGTGACTAATATAACAAAATAAAAATTATTATAAGAAAAAAAGAAATGACAATTGAAAAATATCACTGTGTGTGTGAGAGAGAGAGAGAGACAGACAGACAGAGAAACATATTGGTTTCGGGAGTAGAATTAGGTGATTCATCACTTGCATATAACAACCGCTGCTCATCATAACAAGTGCTCTCCTTAATATCCATCACCCATTTAGCCCATTCCCCATCCACCTGCCTCCATCAACCCTCAGTTTGTTCTCTATCTTTTAGAGTCTCTTATGGGGGTGTCTGGGTGTCTCAGTTGGTTAAGTGCCTGCCTTCATCTGGGATCATGAGCTCAGGTTCCTGGACCAAGTCCCGCATCAGGCTCCCTGCGCAGTGGGGAGTCTGCTTCTCCCTCTCCTTCTGCCCCTCCTCCCGCTTGTGCTTTCTCTCTCTATCTCTCTCTCTCTTTCAAATAAATAAATAAATAAAATATTTAAAACAAAAAAAGAACCTCTTACGTTTTGTTTCCCTCTTTCCTTTTCCCCCTTCCCAAATATTCATCTGTTTTGCTTATTAAATTCTGCATGTGAGTAAAATCATATGGTATTAGGCTTTTTCTGACTGACTTATTTTGCTTAGCATAATACACTCCAGCTCCATCAACCTCATTGCCAATGACAAGATTTCATTCCTTTTTTATGGCTGAGTAATATTCCATTGAATATATATACTACATCTTTATCCATTTATCAGTTGATGGACACTTGGGCTCTTTCTGTAGTTTGGCTATTGTTGATAATGCTGCTATGAACATCAAGGTGCATGTACCCCTTCAAATCTGTATTTTTGTATCCTTTGGGAAAATACCAAGTAGTGCAAAAGCTGGGTCATAGGGTAGTTCTATTTTTACTTTTTGAGGAACCTCTATACTGTTTTCCAGAGTGGCTGCACCAGTACATTACTTTTAACCCATGTCTTCATTTCAAGGAAAGGACAGTTCTTTACATTGAATACTTTTAGCTTTATTTTTAAAAAGATTTTATTTATTTGAGAGAGAGAGAGACAGAGACAGAGAGAAAGACAGAGAGAGAGAGAGAATGAGCCAGGGGGAGGAGCAAAGGGGGAGGGAGAAGCAGTCTCCCCACTGAGCAGGGAGCCCAATGTGGGGCTCAATCCCAGGACTCCGAAATCATGACCTGAGCTGAAGGCAGACACTTAACCAACTGAGCCACCCAGGCACCCCTCTTTTGTGTTTTCTAAATGGAGTATCATGTCATCAGCAAATAATGAACGTTTGACTTCTTCCTTGCCAATTTGGACACCTTATATTTCTTTTCTCTTGTCTGATTGCTGAGGCTAAGACTTCCAGTACTATGTTAAATAGTAATGATGAGAGTGGACATCCCTGTCTTGTTCCTGATGGTAGAGGAAAAGCTGTCAGTTTTTCCTCATTGAGGATGATATTAGCTGCGGGTCTTTCATATATGGCCTTTATGATGTTGAGGTATGTTCCCTCCATACTTACTTTGTTGAAGATTTTTATCAAGAATGGATGTTGCATTTTGTTAAATGATTTTTTTGCGTCTATTGAGAGGATCATATTGTTCTTATCCTTTCTTTTATTAATGCGGTGCAGTATATCATGTTGATTGATTTGCAAATATTAAACCAGCCCTGCAGCCCAAGAGTAAGTGCCACTTGATCGTGATGATTAATTCTTTTAATGTACTGTTGGAGTTGATTTGCTAGTATCTTGTTGAGAATTTTTGCATCCTTGTTCATCAGGGATATTGGCCAGGGATAGTCTCCTTTTTTTGGGGGGGGGGGTCTTTGTCTGGTTTTGGAAGCAAGGTAATCCTGACCTTGTAGAATGAGTTTGGAAGTTTTCCTTCCATTTCTATTTTTTGGAACATTTTGAGAAATATATGTATTAACTCTGGTAGAATTCCCCGTGAAGCCTCTAGCCCTGGACTTCTATTTGCTGGGAGATATTTGAATACTGATTCAATTTCTTAAGCCAAGGTTTTTCAGAGTCAATGCACACATACAAATTAACCATATCAGAAAAGATTGATACATTGTCTTCACTAAAATTAAGAAGTTTTAGAGTGAGGTCAGTCAGATAGCAGAAGAGGGAACCCTGGGCTCTCTTTACTCCACAGGGACACCAATTCAACAATTCATGTACAAATTCCCTCTGTAAGAAATTCAGAAACTAGGTAAGGAGTTCTTGAATCCCAAATGAGTGCAAAAGTACTGATATCAGAGGCAGTATGGAAATTCAAGACACCTTTCCATAATCCCAGCCCCTCACATAGTGACATATGACCAGGAGGTAACCTCCCAGCTCCTAGCTTTCTGGGAAGGGAAAGAGGTAGATCAGTATATCCAATGCCCAAACTTTTCCAGGGGCTACCCACAGGACTGGCTTCCATCTGTCTTGTCTTGGAGTTCTCTTGGGACCTGACCTAATATAGGTGCTTGGAGCCAGTGAGAAAGAGATGATGGTTTGGGCTAGCAGTTTTCACAGCCCCATAGCTTCTCTTCCAGGCTCAGTACAGAATGAGTGGACAAAAAAATCCCAGCTTTTCCCTGGATAGGGTAAGCGATCTACCATGCCTCTAACACCCAAATTTTTCTGAAGGCTGCACAGAGGACTGACTTCAGTCTAACTTGTCCTGGAGTGCTGATAGGACCTGGTACTGATTGGCCATCGGAAGGCCAATGAGAATAGAGATGTCAGTTTGATCTACCATTCAACTAGTCACTATAGTTGGGTAGAGGTACACTGGAAAAATAGACATTAAGTCAAAACCCGTCATAAGAAACAAAATCATATACATTATTTACATTATATGATGACAAAAAGGATTAATTCACCAAAATTATATAATAATTATAAGCATATATGCACCCAACATCAGAGCACCTAAATATATAAAGCAAATATTGACAGAACTGAGTGGAGAAAGCAATAGACAGGAATACAATAAAAGTAGGAGACTGCAGTACCTCACTTTTTTTTTTAACTAACAGACAATATATTATTTGTTTCAGGGGTAGATGTCTGTGATTCATCAGTCTTTCACAATTCACAGTGCTCACCATAGCACATACCCTCCCCAATGTCCATCACCCAGCCACCCCATCCCTCCCACCCCCCTCCATTCCAGCACCCTTCAGTTTGTTTCCTGAGATTAAGTGTCTCTTATGGTTTGTCATCCTCTCTGGTTCATCTTGTTTCATTTTTTCCTCTCTTCCCCTATGATCCTCTGCCTTGTTTCTCAAATTCCACACATCAGTGAGATCATGTGATAAGTGTCTTTCTCTGATTGACTTACATCATTTAGAATAATACCCTCTAGTTCCACCCATGTAATTGCAAATGGCAATATTTCATTTTCTGATGGCTGCATAATATTCCATTGTACATATATACCACATCTTCTTTACCCATTCATCTGTCGATGGACATCTAGGCTCTTTCCATAGTCTGGCTATTGTGGACATTGCTGCTATAAACATTGGGGTGCAGGTGCCCCTTCGGATGACTACATTTGTATTTTTGGGGAAAATACCTAGTAGTGCGATTGCTGAGTCTTAAGGCGGCTCTATTTTCAACTTTTTGAGGAATCTCTATACTGTTTTCCAGAGTGGCTGCACCAGCTTGCATTCCCACCAACAGTGTAAGAGAGTTTCCCTTTCTCTGCATCCTCACCAACATCTGTCATTTCCTGACTTGTTAATTTTAGCCATTCTGACTGGTGTGGGGTGGTATCTCTTTGTGGTTTGGATTTGTATTTCCCTGATGCCGAGTGATGTTGAGCACTTTTTCATGTGTCTGTTGGCCATTTGGATGTCTTCTTTGCAGAAATGTCTGTTCATGTCTTCTGCCCATTTCTTGATTGAATTATTTGTTCCTTGGATGTTGAGTTTGATAAGTTCTTTATAGATTTTGGATACTAGCCCTTTCTCTGATATGCCATTTGCAAATATCTTCTCCCATTCTGTCAGTTGTCTTTTGGTTTTGCTGACTGTTTCCTTTGCTGTGCAAAAGCTTTTTATCTTAATGAAGTCCCAAGAGTTCATTTTTGCCCTTTCTTCCCTTGCCTTTGGTGATGTGTCTAGGAAGAAGTTGCTACCGCTGGGGTCAAAGAGGTTGCTAACTGTGTTCTCCTCAAGGATTTTGATGGATTCGTGTCTCACATGTAGGTCTTTCATCCATTTTGAGTCTATTTTTGTGTATAAGACAATGGTCCGGTTTCATTCTTCTGCATGTGGTTGTCCAATTTTCCCAACACCACTTGTTGAAGAGACTGTCTTTTTTCCATTGGACATTCTTTTCTGCTTTGTCAAAGATTAGTTGACCATAGAGTTGAGGATCCATTTCTGGGCTCTCTATTCTGTTCCATTGATCTATGTGTCTGTTTTTGTGCCAGTACCATACTGTCTTGATGATTACAGCTTTGTAATAGAGACTGAAGCCCAGAAATGTGATGCCATTCTTTTTCTTGCTTTTCTTTTTCAACATTCCTCTGGCTATTTGGGGTCATTTGTAGTTCCATACAAATTTTAGGATTATTTGTTCCATTTCTATGAAAAAAGTTGGTGGTATTTTGATAGGGATCATATTCAATGTATAGATTGCTCTAGGTAACATAGACATTTTCACAATATTTGTTCTTCCAATCCATGAGCATGGAATGTTTTTTCCATTTTCTTGTGTCTTCCTCAATTTCTTTCATGAGTATTCTACAGTTTTCTGTGTACAGAACCTTTGCCTCTTTGGTTAGATTTATTCCTAGGTATCTCATGGTTTTGGGTGCAGTTGTAGATGGGTTCGACTCCTTAATTTCCCTTTCTTCTGTGTTGTTGGTTATAGAAATGCAACTGATTTTTTGTGCATTAATTTTATATCCTGCCACTTTACTGAATTCCTGTATGAGTTCTAGCAGTTTTGGGGTGGAGTCTTTTGGGTTTTCCACATCAAATTTCATATCATCTGCAAAAAGTGAGAGAATGACTTCTCCTTTGCTGATTAGATGCCTTTTATTTCTTTTTGTTGTCTGATTGCTGAGGCTAGGACTTCTAGTACTATGTTTAATAGCAGTGGAGATAGTGGACATCCCTGCTGTGTTCCTGACCTTAGGGGAAAAGTTCTTAGTTTTTCCCCATTGAGACCGATATTCTCTGTGGGTTTTTCATAGATGGATTTTATGATATTGAGGTATGTACTTTCTATCCCTCCACTGAAGAGTTTTAATCAAGAAAGAATGTCGTGCTTTGTCAAATGCTTTTTCTGCATCTGTTGAGAGTATCATATGGTTCCTCTTCTTTCTTTCATTAATGTAATGTATTGCATTGATTAATTTGTGGATGTTGAACAAACCTTGCAGCAGGAATAAATCCCACTTGGTCATGGTGACTCATCCTTTTAATGTACTGTTTGATCCTATTGGCTAGTATTTTGTTGAGAATTTTTGCATCCATGTTCATCAGGGATATTGGTCTGCAATTCCCTTTTTTGATGGGGTCTTTGCCTGGTTTTGAGATCAAGGTAACGCTGGCCTCATAGAATGAGTTTGGAAGTTTTCCTTCCATTTCTGTTTTTTGGAACAGTTTCAGAAGAATGGCTATTAATTCTTTAGATCTTTGGTACAAATCCCCTGGGAAGCCATCTGGCTCTAGGCTCATGTTTCTTGGGAGATTTTTGATTACTCCTTCAATTTCCTTGATGGTTATGGGTCTGTTCAGGTTTTCCATTTCTTCATGGTTCAGTTTTGGTAGTTTATACATCTCTAGGAATGCATCCATTTCTTCCAGATTGCCTAATTTTTTGGCATATAGTTGCTCATAATATGTTCTTATAATTGTTTGTATTTCTTTGTTGCTGGTTGTGATCTCTCCCCTTTTACTTATGATTTTACTTGTTTGGGTCCTTTCTCTTTTCTTTTTGATAAGTCTGGCCAAGGGCTTATCAATTTTATTAATTCTTTAAAAAAACCAACTCCTAGCTTCTTCAATCTGTTCCGCTGTTCTTTTGGTTTCTATTTCATTGTATTCTGCTCTGATCTTTATTATTTCTCTTCTCCTGCTGGGCTTAGGCTTTATTTGCTGTTCTTTCTCCAGCTCTTTTAGGTGTCGGGTTAGGTTGTGTATTTGAGACCTGTCTTGTTTATTGAGAAAGGCTTGTATTGCTAGAGACTTTCCTCTAAGGATTGCCTTTTCTGCATCCCAAAGATTTTAAATGGTTGTGTTTTCATTTTCATTTGTTTTCATGAATTCTTAAATTCTTCTTTAACTTCCTGGTTGACCCATTAGATGCTCTTTAGCCTCCATGTATTGGAGTTCTTTCCAACTTTCCTCTTGTGATTGGGTTTGAACTTCAAGGCATTGTGGTCTGAAAATATGCAGGGAATGATCCCAATCTTTTGGTACTGGTTGAGACCTGATTTGTGACCCAGGATGTGATCTATTCTGGGGAATATTCCATGTATACTAGAGAAGAATGTGTATTCTGTTGCTCTGGGATGGAATGTTCTGAGTATATCTGTGAAGTTCATCTGGTCCAGTGCATCATTTAAAGCCTTTATTTCCTTTTTGATCTTTTCCTTAGATGATCTGTCCATTTCAGTGAGGGGGGTGTTGAAGTCCCGTACTATTATTGTATCATTGTTGATTTTTTTATTTTGTTATTAATTGGCTTATATAATTAGCTGCTCCCATGCTAGGGGCATAAATATTTACAATTGTTAAATCATCTTGTTGTTAGACCCTTTAAGTGTGATATAGTGTCCTTCCTCATCTCTTATTATAGTGTTTGGTTTAAAATCTAATTTGTCTGATATAAGGATTGCCACTCAGCTTTCTTTTGATGTCCATTAGCATAGTAAATGGTTTTCCACCCCCTCACTTTTAATCTGGAGGTGTCTTTGGGTCTAAAATGAGTCTTTTGCAGATAGCATATCAATTCGTCTTGTTTTTTTACCCTGTGTCTTTCAGTTGGGGCATTTAGCCCATTTACATTCAGGGTAACTATTGAAAGATATGAATTTAGTGCCATTGTATTGCCTGTAAGGTGACTGTTACTGTATATTGTCTCTGTTCTTTTCTGGTCTATGTTAGTTTTAGGCTCTCTCTTTGCTTAGAGGACCCCTTTCAATAATTCTTGTAGGGCTGATTTGGTGATCACAAATTCTTTTAGTTTCTGTTTGTCCTGGAAGCTTTTTATCTCTCCTTCTATTTTCAATGACAGCCTAATTGCATATTTTTCTCATTTAGTGCCCTGAATGTATCGTGCCAGTCCTTTCTGTCCTGCCAGGTCTCTGTGGATAGGTCTGCTGCCAATCTAATGTTTCTACCATTGTAGGTGACAGACCTCTTGTCCTGAACCGCTTTCAGGATTTTCTCTTTGTCTCTGAGATTTGTAAGTTTTGCTATTAGATGTCAAGGTATTGACCTATTTTATTGATTTTGAGGAGGGTTCTCTGTGCCTCCTGCATTTTGTTGCCTGTTTCCTTCCCCAAATTAGGGTGTTCTCTGCTATAATTTGCTCCAATATACCTTCTGTCTCTCTTTCTCTTTCCTGGGCTCACTCTTTGAAGCCAGCTTCCACGTTCTGATACCTGGGAGCTTTGCCACACTCAGGCACCCTCAGTCTTTCTGTGACCCCAAAGGTCCTGAGATCACACTCTCCCATAGAGGGTTCCACCCCCACCCCCCCAGACTTAGCCACAACAGCAATGTCCCTAACTGGAGCAGACTTCTAAAAGTTCTGATTTGTGCTCTGCTGCTCTACCTCTTGCTGGTAGCCAGCTGACAGAGGCTCCCTCCCCATATATTTCCTATCTTCCCGTATATTGCCTATCTTCCCATATATTGCCCCAGATTCACTTATCCACACATCCCACCTCCCAGAAAGTGGTTGCTTTCCTGTTCATAGAGTTGCTGCTATTCTTTCTTCAATCTCCTGTTGAGTTCGTAGGTGTCCAGAATGGTTTGATAACTATCTAGCTGAGTTCGTGGGACCAGATGAATTTTAGGTCTCCTACTCCTCCTCCATCTTGCTCTAGTCAGTACCTCACTTTCAATGATAGAACATCCACACAGAAAATCAATTAAAAACAACAGACTTGAGCAACACTATAGACCAAAGGGACATAGCAGACATATACGGAACAGTCTACTCAACAGCAACAGAATATACATTCTTAAGTTCTCATGAAATATTCTTCAGGATAGATGATGTATTAGTTCAGAAGTTGTAACAAATTTAAAGAAGATTTATACTATACCAGGTATCTTTTCTGACCACAATGGAATGAAACTAGGAATCAGTAGCAGAAGGAAAACTGGGATATTTACAAAATGTAGAAATTAAAATCAGCAAAAGTAAGCACTGTTTTTTTTTTTGAAAATTAGTAAACCCTTAGCTAGAGTAACACAAAGAGAAAAAAGACTGATATGAATAAAATCAGAAATGAGAGGGAAGACATTACAACTGATGCTACAAGATAAAAAGGATCATGAAATATTATTATGAACAATTACATGCCAACAAACTGGAAACCCTAAAAGAAATGAATAGATTTCCAAAAGTATACAGCTTACCAAGGCCAACTCATGAAGAAATAGAAAGTGAACAGATTAAAAAGCAAAAGGAAGATTGAAACAGTAATAAAAAATCTCCCAACAAAAAAAGCCCAGGACATATCAGCTTTACTGGTGAATTCTACCAAACATTTAAGGAAGAATTAATACCAATCTTCCTCCAACTCTGTCAAGAAATTGAAGAAAAGGGAAAACACTGAATCTCATTTTATTAATCAGCATTACCCTGAAACCAAAACCATAATGGACAGAAGGAAAAAAAAAAACTACAGGCTAACATCTGTGATAGATATAGATGAAGAAGTCCTCAACAAAATACTGGGAAACAAAGTTCAGTAGCACATTAAAAGGATCATCCTCATGACAAAGTGATGGTTCAACATACAAAAAGTGATCAGTGTGTTACACTACATTAACAGAATGAAGAATAAAAATGGCAAGATCATCTTAGTATGTACAGAAATGGCATTTGACAAAATCAATATATGATATAAACTTTTGACAAATCAGGAGTGGAAGGAGACTACTTCAATATAATAAAGTCTGTATATGAAGTGCTCACAGCTAATATCATGATCAACAGTGAAAAACTTAAAGTGAAACACTCTAACATCGGGAACAAGGTAAGTATGCTCATTATCACCACATCTTCTAATACTGGAAGTTCTAGCCAGGGCAATTAAGCAACAAAAAGAAAAGCCATTTAAATCAGAAAGGAAGAAGTAAAATGGTTCCTGTTTGCAGATGACATGATCATATGTATCAAAATGCTAAAAATTCAATAGGATCCCCACAAATAAAATATTTAGGAGTAGACTTAAATAAGATAATGAAAAACTTGAGTACTGATAACTACAAGACATTGATGAAAGACATTAAACAACACAGAAACAAATGGGAAGACATTCTGCATTCTTGATTGAAAGTATTCACATTGTTAAAATGTCCATATTGCCCAAAGTTATCTACAAATTCAATGAAATTCCTATCAAAATTCCAATGGCATTTTTCACAGAAATAGAAAAAAAATTCATGTGGAACCACAAAGGACCTTGAATAGCTAAAACATCTTGAGAAAGAAGAACAAAAGCTGGGGGCATCACACTTCGTGATCTCAAAATATGCAATTAACCTCTGAACAACATAAGTTTGAATTGTGTGGGTTCACTTATACCCATTTTTTAAATAAATATGGTATAGTGCTGTAAACGTAGTTTCTCTTCTTTATAATTTTCTTAATGATAATCTTCTCTACTGTGTAAGAATACAGTACATAATATATATACAAAATATTTTTAATTGACTGTTTATATTATCAATAAGGCTTGCAGTCAACAGCATGCTATTAAGTTTTAGGGAAGTCAAAAGTTATACACAGATTTTCAACTGCTTGGGGGGGTTGGTGCCCCTAACCCCTCTATTGTTCAAGGGTCAAGTGTATTGCAAAGCTACTCTAATGAAGACAGTATGATGCTGGTAGAGAGGCAGATACAGACAGATCAATGGAACGGAATAGAGGGTGAAGAAATCAACTCCTATGTATATGGTCAACTCATCTTTGAAAAAAATTCCAAGAATACACAGTGGGGTAAATAGTCTTTTTGAGAAATGGTGCTGGGAAAACTGGATATCCACATGCAAAAGAATGAAATTTGACCCTTACCTTACACCACACACAAAAACAATTCAAAATGGATTAAACTCACAAATGTAAGACACAGAACTATAAAACTCCTAGAGAAACCATAGGGGAAAAGCTTCATGACATTAGCCTTGGCAGTGATTGCTGGGATTAACATCAAAGTTACAGGGAACAAAACCAAAAAATAGACAAGTGGAATGACATCAAACTAAAAAGCTTCAACACAACAAGGGAAATGCTCAACAGTGAAAGGACAACCTACAGAATAGGAAAAAAATATTTGTGAACCATGTATTAGGTAAAGGGTTAATTGATAGGAACTCCTACTATCAATACCAAAAACCAAAACCAAAACCAAAATCAAAGCAAAACAAACCCCCCCCTAATGACCCGATTTAAAAGTGAGCTAAAAACTTCAATAGACTGTCCTCCTAAAATGCCATACTAATGGACCACATGTATATAAAAAGATGGTCAACATCACTCACCATGGGGTGCTTGGGTGACTTGGTTGGTTGGGTGTCTGCCTTTGGCTCAGGTCATGGTCCTGGGATCCTGGGATCCAGCCCCACATAGAGCTCCCTGCATAGTGGGGAGTCTGCTTCTCTCTCATCCTCTTCCTCTGTCCCTCACCTCCAGCTCATGCTTTCTCATGCGTGCTCGCTCGCTCTCAAATAAATAAAATCTTAAAGAAATATCACGAATCATCAGGAAAATGCAAATCAAAACCACAATGGGGTGTCACCTGTTAGAATGGCTAGTATAAAGAAAAATAAGTCAACAAGTGTTGGTAAGGTTGTAGAGAAATCGTACACTTGGTGAGAATGCAAAGTACTGCACCCACTGTACAAAACTGCTGATAATTGCTCAAAAAAATTAAAATAGAACTTCAATATGATCCAATAATCCTACTTCTGGGTATTTTCCCCCAAAGCATTGAGATCAGGATCTCAAAGTGATGTTAGCATTCTCATGTTCACTGCAATATTATTTACAATAGTTAAGATGTGGATACAAACCAAATGTCCATAAATGGATGAATGGATACAGAAAATGTGGTATAGACACAAAATAGAATGTTGTTAAGCCATAAAAATGAAGGAAATCCTGCATACGTGACAACATAGGTGAACCTTGAGCACATTATACTAAGTGAAATAAGCCAGTCACAGAAGCACAAATAATTTCATGATTCCACTTATATGAAGTATCTAAAATAGTGAAACTCATAGGAACAGAGAGTAGAAGGGTGGTTGCCTCAGTCTGGGAGGAGGGCAAATTGGATGTGGCTAATTGGGAAGAATAAAGTCACAGTCATGCATGATGAATAAGTTCTAGAGATCTGCTGTATAACATTGTCCCTATTGTTAAGAGTACTTGAAAGTTTGTTAAGAGATATTCTTTAAGCATTTTAACCACAATACAATAAAATTTTTATAAATTTAAGATGTTCTGCTACCCAAAAGACTTATGAAAGGGAAAAGGGAAGCTACAATGTAGGAGAAGATTTTTGTGATACATATTTCCAATGAAGGACTTATATTCAGAATATATACAAATTCCTTACAGATCAAAAACAGAATGTGGAAGAGCCTAACAGGCAAATAATTTCTTGCCTAATAGGTAAGAGGCTTCCCAAAAGAGGATAATGAAGGGGTCCAAAACATGAAGAATTCTCAACATCATTACCAGAAAAAGACAAATTAAAAGAAATGAGAGCCTCCTAAACCCTTATAAAAGGGCTAAAATTAAAAGAATTGACAGCATCAAGGGCTATTGAAATTATCAAGCAATTAGGACTCTGATACATTGTACGTAGGACTATATATTGGTACAGCACACTTTTTATCACTGTTGAGCCATCTAGCATCTATTAGATTTCAATTAAAATTTTTTTATTGAAATGTGTTTTTAAAGATTAATTTATTTACTTTGGGGGGGAGGGGCAAGGGAAAGGGAGAACATTCAAAGCAGACTCCCCACTGAGCATGGAGCTGATTCAGGGCTCAATCTCACCACCCTGAGTTCATGACCTGAGTCAAAACCAAGAATCAGCCATTCAACTGAATGAGCCACCCAGGAACCCCAGTTTCAATTATATTTATAAATCTTATTTTCTTAAAACTGTGTTTATCATACTTAAGTTTTATATATTTACTTTATATTATAATGAGCTTGATATTTATTTCCAGAATTTTGACAAAGATAATTCCACATGAGTTTTCAGTCTAATTAGTAAAAATATTTTTCTTTCCTTATCCAATTACCTTGAAGCTGAATGTCCTTACTTCTCCCTTGCTACACTTTTAACTTTATTTTTTATTAATATTTTTTATTATATTATGTTAGTCACCATACAGTACACCCCTAGTTTTTTTTTAAAGACACCCCTAGTTTTTGATGTAAAGTTCCATGATTCATTACTTGCATATAACAACCAGTGTGCCAGGCAATATGTGCCCTCCTTAATTCCCATCACCAGCCTATTCCATTCCCCCACCCCCCTCGCCTCAGAGGCCCTCAGAGTGTTTCCCAGAGTCCATAGTCTCTCACAGTTCATTCCCCCTTCTGTTTACCCCCCCCTTTCTTCATTCCTTTCTTCTTCTACCGATCTTCCTACTTTTTATTTTCCATAAATGAGTGAAACTATATGATAATTGTCTTTCTCTGCTTGACTTATTTCGCTTAGCATTATCTCCTCCAGTCCCATCCATGTTGTTGCAAATGTTGAGAAATCGTTCTTTTTGATGGCTGAGTAATATTCCATTGTATATATGGACCACATCTTCTGAATCCAGTCATCTGTTGTAGGGCATCTCATCTCCTTCCACACTTTAGCTATTGTGGACAATGCTGCTATGAACATTGGGGTTCATATGGCCCTTTTCTTCAGTACGTCTGTATCTTTGAGGTAAATACCCAGTAGTGCAATTGCTGGATCATATGGTAGCTCTATTTTTAAATTTTGAGGGACATCCACACTGTTTTCCAAAGTGGCTGTACCAACTTGCATTCCCACCAGCAGTGTATGAGGGATCCCCTTTCTCCACATCCTCTCCAACATTTGTTGTTTCCTGCCTTGTCAATTTTCGCCTAACTGGTGTAAGGTGGTATCTCAGTGTGGTTTTGATTTGAATTTCCCTGATGGCTAATGATTTTGAACATTTTTTCATGTGTCTGTTAGCCATTTGTATGCCTTCATTGGAAAAGTGTCTGTTCATATCTTCTGCCCATTTTTTGATTTATTTGTTTCTTGTGTATTGAGTTTGAGAAGTTCTTTGTAGATCTTGGATACCAGTCTTTTATCTGTAGTGTCATTTGCAAATATCTTCTCCCATTCTGTGGGCTGCCTCTTAGTTTTTTTGACTGTTTCCTTGGCTGTGCAGAAGCTTTGATCTTGATGAAGTCCCACAAGTTCATTTTTTCTTTTGTTTCTCTTGCCTTTGCAGATGTGTCATGAAAAAAGTTCTATGGCCAATGTCAAAGAGGTTGCTGCCTATCTTCTCCTCTAGGATTTTGATGGATTCCTGTCTCACATCAAGGTCTTTCATCCATTTGGAGCTTATCTTTGTGTATGGTGTGAGAGAGTGGTCAAGTTTCATTCTTTTGCATGTACCTGTCCAATTTTCCCAGTAGCATTTATTGAAGGCTGTTTTTTTTTTCCCCCACTGGATGTTTTACCTTGCTTTGTCAAAGATAGTTGCCCAAAGAGCTGAAGATCCATTTCTGGGTTCTCTATTCTGTTCCGTTGGTGTATGTTGGCTGTTTTTGTGCCAGTACCATGCTGTCTTTGTGATCGCAGCTTTGTAGTATAGTTTGAAATACGGCAACGTGATGCCCCCAGCTTTGTTTTTCCTTTTCAACAATTCCTTGGTGATTCAGGGCCTTTTCTGGTTCCACACAAATTTAAGGGCTGTTTATTCCAGTTATTTGAAAAATGTCTGGTATTTGGATAGGGATGGCATTGAAAGTGTAGATTGCTCTTGGTAACATAGACATTTTAACTATATTAATTCTTCTGATCCATGAGCATGGAATATTTTTCCATCTTTTTGTGTCTTCTTCAATGTCTTTCAAGAGTGATTTGTAGTTTCTTTGGGGCGCCTGGGTGGCACAGCGGTTAAGCGCCTGCCTTCGGCTCAGGGCGTGATCCCGGTGTTATGGGATCGAGCCCCACATCAGGCTCTTCAGCTATGAGCCTGCTTCTTCCTCTCCCGCTCCCCCTGCTTGTGTTCCCTCTCTCGCTGGCTGTCTCTATCTTTGTCAAATAAATAAATAAAATCTTTAAAAAAAAAAGAGTGATTTGTAGTGTCTAGAAAATGGATCCTTTACGTCTCTGGTTAAGTTAATTCCAAGATAACGTATGATTTTTGGTGCTATTGTAAATGGAATGGGTTCCCTAATTTCTCTTTCTTCAGTCTCACTGTTTGTGTATAGAAATGCAACTGATTTCTGAGCATTGATTTTGTATCCCGCCACATTACTGAATTGTTCCATAACTTCTAGAAGTTTGGGAGTGGATTCTTTTAGGTTTCCCATATAGAGTATCATGTCATCTGCGAAGAGAGACCGTTTGAGTTCTTTCTTGCTGATTTGGATAGCTTTTATCCCTTTTTGTTGTCTGATTGCTGTTGCAAGGACTTCTAGTACTATGTTGAATAATCATGCGTGAGTGGGCATCCTTGTTGTGACAAAATACAGCATCCTTTCCTGATTAAAACCCCTCAGAGTGTAGAGATAGAGGATACATTCTTCAATATCATAAAAACCATCTATGAAAAGCCTACAGCAAATATCATTCTCAATGGGGAAAAGCTGGAAGCCTTTCCCTTATGATGAGGAACACAACAAGGATGTACACTTTTAACTTAAAATCAACCTTCTCTTCCACCTCAGTAATCTATGTGTATATAGGTTTCTGTATATTTAACATAAACTCAATCAAAATATTTTTTGAATACATGGATACGGAGAATTGAGAAAAAGATTCTGAAATTCATATGATAAGAGAATAACAGTATCCAGGTAAACTTTAGTACTAACGAACGATGAATGAAATATAGAGCTTTTTATTTTCAAAAAACATCTTTCCGATTTTTGATGTAGTACCAAATATTAATTAGAATATCTCAGATACTTTGGTAGATATACATATTTAGAAGTTTCTTGTAATCACAATACCCAAAGAAAATTTCCATTAACAATATAGATGCATATCTTCTTAAATGTTTTTCTAAGTGAAACATAAAAATACTTATACTTTTTTTTTTTTTACTAAGAGTATTAGCCACAACTTTGTGTATCTTAAAATATAGGCATATGTCATCATCACTTTGTGGCATATCAGATTCAATTTATTTATTTATTTATTTATTTATTTATTTATTTTTAGTATTCGATTTAAAAATGAAAAATAATTCATTTTAAAAATCCATTATGAATATTTAGACTACTTCCAGTTTTTCATTGTTGCAAACAACCAGTAATAGACATTATTATATACATACCCATTTTAGAGCAATTGTCCAACTATAGTCTCAGGTTAAATCCCAGAAGAGAAATTGCCCAAATCTGGCCTTGATTGTCCTTTCTTAATTCATTCAATAGATTGTATGTGCATGTGAATGTGTGAATCATTCTGCATCTTTTTACAATTATAACAAGAAATAAACATTCATTTTTAAAATATACGTATGCAAAAGAATGAAATAATCATTAATCTCAGCACCAAGGATGATCATTGTTAAAATATGTTAATATATAAATGTACACACATGAGTGTGTGCATGTATATTGGTGTTTTTATATTTTACTTAGAATTATCACATTTTTGAAAATTCTAAATTAAAATTAGTTCATATACTTAGAATGGAAATTGCCAGCACTTTTTACAATTAACCTAAATAGTTGCTAAATGCAGACAAATGAACGGGTTAGGGAATTTTAGGAAGCCACTTCTATTATAAAACTAAGAGTGTTTGCAGTTGAGGTAACAGATAATTGTTTTTTCTGGAATTCGAATTCATTTTTATTTTCCTGATCCTTTCCCTCCAGTTAACCATGACCTTTAAATCACTTATATTAGTGCTCAAAACAAAACAAAACAAAAAAAAACAACACTGGCACTTTGTGTTGTGTTTTATTTTGTTTTCTCTTACAGCAACAGTCTCTAACAACCTTGGCCTAGAAGAAGGACAATACCAAATAAATCATCAGAAACGGACCTAAACCAAGAAGGGAAAAATAATTTCACCCTCATCTCTGTTGTCACTGCTGAGGGTTTAAAATATGAAATAATAAATCATCTGTAATTGAATCACCTAAATTATGTCTGATGTTTTCTCTGTATTTTCAGTCTCAACTTCTACCCTTTCTACTGCAACTTGAATCCAGAAGAGGCTTTGAATCAGGTGAAAGCAGCTTATCTCATGATGCCAAGAGGGGCTGCTAGTTCAGTCTCATGACCCAAGGATAGTGTGCCGCATTTTCCCTTATGCTCCTTAAGTTGACCTGAATCTTCTTCCCTCAGTCCAACCTTCCTCCTTCTCTTCAGAGCACCTAGCTTTCAGCTAGTCTGTGATTTGCCCCAGTGGTACTTACTCAATCTCCTCTTGTTACTGTTTCTCCTCTTTGAAAGCTGTATATCCACTGTAGCCTGTTGAGACACCTGTTTACCAAGAGTAGATTTATCATGGAGCTAAGGAAGCCAAAGCATCAGGGCCACTTACTTGACTAGGGCTCTTTGTTCCAAGTCAGGACCTTACATTTTGTATTCTTCTTCTCAGGGAGAGTTCATCAAATTTTATATAGTTTGGAACCTACAGAACCTGGATCTTCCTCTTCATCAGCAAACTTGGCAGTGGTGTGCTGGAGCCAGTTCATACCAGCTGGCAAGAAATTTGCTCTCATAAAAAAAAAATAGACAAGTTTTGTGATGGTGTGGAGAAATTAGAACTGTTGCACACTGTTGATGGGAATGTAAAATGGTAAAGCTGTTATAGAAAAAAATTATGATAGTTCCTCAAAAAATTAGAACTTGAACTACAATATGATCCAGCAAAGATAGAGTAGAAATGTCTTAGAGAAAATTATTTTGCTTTTGGATTTGGAAAGGAGATGGATGCTGCAGCTAGGAGGATGCTGCTGAAATAAAATGTTTTGTCTCCTGGAGAAAACTTCTCTATTACTCATAATTCCATACAAATTGTGTGAAAGGCCAGTGAAAAATCTGGAAATCATGCAATCGTGTAATACTTTGAGGATATTTATTCCTATTTAGGAAACACAGGGCTTAGTAATTCTCTCTCAGTCAAAATATGTGCTGTTATGCTGATATACTGTTGTGTGAACTCTTCACTTAGTAATAAATTCTCAGAAAGCAAAATGCAACACCATTTCCTTATTGTTTGAAGTCTAATGCATTTTTCTTTTGATATCCAACATTTTTCTGGAATTACTCTGGAAAAATGATCAGTTACCTCTACAGTGTTAAATTCTATGAATTCATTTCGGTCCTCTTTTTCTGTTTTTGTTTGTTTGTTTGTTAGTTTGTCTATATTTGATATTTAAACTTTGGACCTTCTTCCATTTCTGAAACATTTCCTTCTCTTCTAATACCTAGTTGTGTATCCATCTCTGACCATTTTTTCTCAATGTACTTTGTTACCATCCATTTATTTGTCCTTAAATATTGGTGTTATTTACACTTGACTTCCATTTCTTTTTGTTGTATACCAGTAGTTCATAACTAACTGTGTGCATCATTTTACTTGGGGAGATTTTGCAAAATACTTATTCTGAAGCATCCACCCTTGAAAAATGTATTCAGTAGGATATTTCTCTGATAACGTTGGTTATTCTTCTCATATAAAATACTCTTCATTGTTGCTAACTCAGACACACACACATACACACACACACACACACAAACACACACACACAGATCAGTATTTTATCTGAGTTCATATGTTTACCTAAATTCCTACTAGCCTCATGATGAACTAGACACAGATTATCAAAATAATTCTTGGTGGTGGTTGTACCTCTCCCTAATTGTGTTATGCAAGGTCATTTTTTGAATTCCTGGGTAAAAGAAGAGCCCAGCTTAAACAGGTAGAGTTCAGGACACACAAAGTACTCACATGTGGATCACCAAAGGAACATATACAGAGCTTGGCTGCCTCTCCAAAATTACAGTTAGAGACCAGGACACGATCCCAAGGAGAATGATCTCATCTATGAAACCTGAGATGACATCAGAAACTAATGATGTGCTGAACATAATAAAAAAATAAAGAAACCTGAGATGACCCTTACTAACAGTTTCCTCTTTGACTCATAGCTTTAGCTGAACACAACTTAGATGGATTCTAGTGGATGGTTTATGTCATCTTGTGCAGCTACAGTACTTTTTCTGGGCAGCAGAGTCTGTCCTCTATTTGATGACTAGCCCTCCAGGCTTCTTCAGTCTTGCAGCTCTGTATTCTCAACACATGACTCCATAATTTCCAACAAAACTGAAGAAAGTGTGAAAATATGTTCCCTGTCCACTAACCATTTTTAACTGGCAGTGACACAAATAATTTATTCTTATGGTGCCTTGGCTCAATCGAGTTGCATAACCTTAGCTTCAAAGGAGGCTGGAAAACATCAGGAGAACTTATGAATATTTGGTGAGCTTTAATGTCCCTACCACGTGCGAAATGGAAAAAAACTAAGGTTGTGACGTCCGTGAATCCATTCAAGCCCGCCACGGTTCCCATGACGGAAGACCTGCTAAAGCACTCAATGACAAGGCCATGGTCATTGATTTGGCTAAGGCTTCCCTCCGCTCCCTTCACTCTCAAGTCCCTAGAGAATCAGTTTGCTAGTTTCTGAGTTGGATGCTAAACAAATTTCTGAGGTACAGGGACACTGGAAAAGTGCCATTGCTGCATTGACAAGGCCTATAGCCATTTTTAAAAGTTGGACATCCTGGGTGCACATAAGTATGTGCATAAACGGAGTGTCAGGAGTGATAGCCACAAGAATCTTCCTTGCAGTCCTCTTACTACAAGGAGCATGAGTGGTAAAGGGTCTGAGCTGCTGCACATTGTTGGCGAGGCCACCCTGCCCATGATTCCAACCAATGGTAGAATCTTGATAGAGATACGAAGACAGGCAGTCCTGGATGACTCAGGACTCCTCTGACAGCTGCCTCTGGCTTGAGAACTCCCCAACAGACCCGCTGACACTTCCCTACTTTGAACAGACCCTCCATAGGTGGTGTGAATCCTAGGCTGCTATTCAATTTTCTCTCCCTCTCTCCTTCCCTTGGGGTTGGACTTCACTGTCTGCCGGCTTTCTTAGGCTTTTCATCTTTCTCCCCATTTTTCACAGTGGTTTTCCTCCTAATAAAATCAATGCGCATTTAGTCCTGTCCTGGCATCTGCTTCTCAGAAGATCCAGATTAGAACAAGTAATACTGAAGGTGTTATCAGTAAATTGGTAGTAAGATGCGGATTTGGTTTGGAAGCAAGGACAGGTTCCTCTTGGGGAAAAAAGGACGCAGATAGTTCCGACCACAAGGTGGCAGTACGATTCGAAAATTTTCATGGGGAGGAGGGAAAATAGCCCACTAGAGGAGACTGGTGGTAGAGATGCAATAAAGCAGGCATTTCAAGTCAGTGGAGTTAGCTGATTACTGCTGTAGAAGGATGATAAGAGATCCAAGGCTGTTGCCAAGCAGTTACTGCCTGTGCCTGCGAGCCACAGAGTCTCAGCAGTACTTACAAAGAGGCCTTTATCAGCCATTGTTGCGTGTCAGATACAGGTGAAAGGCAGGCAAAAAATCTGTTTGTTACACTTGCAAGTTCCAGAGACATCTGAATAATCAGCCAAAGGAGTTCTGTTAGGCTGTCAGGGTGCTGTGGGAAAAACCTGAGATCCCAAAAACAGGAAGGAGGACTTCTAAATGTATGCCACTGAAGATGTTGATTCTCTTAAGCCCACCTCCTCTGCCCAGTGATTGGAAGCCACTGTGCTTGAAGATGCTGCAGGAATTTCTTCCCTGCAAGGGAATGGGTGCCTCCACCCCTATCCCGCAGGAGTTTCCCATCTCTTCTTCTGACTCCTAGGCCACTAATTAGGATTAAATCCTATTGTAACAGAGGTGGTGATGTGCTGGCCAGGGGGTAATGCTTAGCTGGCAGAATCCAAGAGGCCATAATTACCACTGTGATCAGTATGGGTGGAGGAGCAGCCAATGGAACTTGACTCACAGGTAGTTGTGCAGATAGTAAATAGAGGATTGAGGCTTTTTAGATGCAAAATAGACTGGCAGCCAACTAGGGAGTCCCTTACATCAATAATGAAGAGAAAGCAAGAATAGCAGGAGACCAAGGGTTGTCTCTCCAGGAAAAATCAGAATCCCCGAGTTTCAGTTCCCTGACCTCAACCAATTTTTAGATCTGAAACCCATCGACTGAGAATGTGGCTTGATTTCTTGTTGGAAAGACCCTCTAACTCCATGGAAAGTATAAACTATCATGATTCTCCCGTCTTTCCCTAAAGGAAGCCAGTTCACTCAAGTGTCTGTACACTGGCAGAAGGGAACTGACAATATATTTTGAGGACAATTGACACAAATTCTGGGTTGATTTTGATACTCATCAGCACTCTTGATGGATTTGAGCCTAGGAGAACCAGGTAATAAATTGGTTCTTGGCTAAAGTTTGGCTCACAGTTGCCTACTGAGTCTATAGATACCTCCAGTGATCATTTCCCCAGTTCTCTACTGAATACCTGGAATTGATACACAGTTGGAGTAATCCCACATTGAGTCCTGACCTGTGGAGTAAAAGCTATCCTAGTAGAAAAAAACAAAAGTAAACCCCTGCCTGACACCATTTCACCCACTGGCCAAGACAGTAAATCAAAACCACCATGTACAGTGACAGATGGTAGCCACACTTGTGTGAGCATAGCACGACACATAGGGTTGTTGAATCGCGATGTTGTACACCTGTAACTAATATAATATTCTCTTGTCAAATATACTCAAAAACAAAAAACAAACATAGCTTGGGGAAAGGAGGTAGTGGAAATTATTACCACTGTTAAAATGCAGGGGTGGTGGTCTCTATCATATTTTTGTTTAATTTGTCAGTCTGGTCCCTGCAGAAACCAGATGGAACCTGATAAATGATCAGACTAATGCTGCCTTATCTAACAATACAGTTCACCCTTGAAGAGCATGGGGGTGAGGGATGCTGAACCCCCCTTCATGGTTAAAAATCCACGTATTTTGTATGTTATATGTGTTACATACTGTATTCTTCCAATAAAGTAAGCTAGAGAAAAAAAATTAAGAAAAATCACAAAAAAGAGAAGATACATTTACACTACTGTACATATATTGATTGAAAAAATCTGCATTATCGGTGGTCCTGAGAAGTTCAAACTTATGTTGTTCAAGGGTCAACTCTATACCTAATTCAAATCAATGTGTCAGATGTAGTATCATTGATGGAAGTGATTACTAAAATCTCAAGCACATGGTATGTGGCCACTGATTTGAGGAATATAATATTTTCCATTTACATCAATAATAGTTTTTGTCCATGTTCACATTCCCTGACACTGCTAATTCCCTGTGCAGTAGGAATAGGCAAAAGTAAAAGACAATACACTCCAGAGGAATCTCTTCTTTCCTCAAAGTGCCTCTTGCTGTCTTCTAATGGCAAAAGTTTAGCATCACTCTCACTTGTGATAGATAAAATATTTAGAATTCAATCCATTATTGCAGAACAGGTATTGAATAGTGAATTCAAATTTGAGAGGCAATAAATAACCTGGCCTTCTGGCCTTCTGGTTATGGGCCTGAAAAGTACTGAAGCATTGGAGAAAAGGAGGTCTGGGGTAGAGGCATGTGGGTACTCCCACATATGGGAGTAGGTACGAATTGTTAATATTTTTGTTTGTATCACTCATACCACTAGAAAACATTCATTACAAGAAAGAAACTAAAAACCAAGTTGTCCCAGGAGTGTCGTGATGGGCATATAAATGACATGGCCATGGTAGCTATGTATAGGCCTAATACGTACATTTCCACTTACTGAAGCAAATAGTTACTGCTGCCTCTAAATGTCAAACTTGTCAAAGGCAGAGACCAGTATTAAGCTCCAATTTAGCACTTTTTTTTTTTTTTTTT